>NW_007248386.1:120486-190378 GCF_000164805.1 Carlito syrichta
CCCATGGACAAATGCAGCGGAAGGTACCTTCTAGGGCTTCCATGTCCAAAGTGGGTTCTGAGACACCTGCAAGTCCTACTGACAACCAGAGCTCCTTCGGACCAGCAAAGGCCTCCTTTACCCCACTTCCTGGACTTGGACTTCACCTTTCTTTTGCTTTTGTCATTTCTGTCATTCCACTCTGATGACTGTTCTTCCTGACAGAAAACACAGAAGGAAATTGGAGGCTTAGCTTTCTCTGTCACCTGTAGTGTAGCATCGCTCTGAGACAATGGGCCCAGCCCTACCCAATTTCTCTTCTAAACGCGTAAGTCAGGGATCTTGTGAGTGTGGAATTACCTTTTCTGAGGCTGCACCTGTGTGTTAATGTCTCCAGGTCTTTGCTCCTCAGGCTCAGTCCATGGTTGGAAAGCACCCTGGACACTTGCCCAAAGTATATTTTCATCACAACTTTGAAGTACTGGTTTTAGCTCTTTCAATTTTTGATAAACGACCACCATAAAATCTATTCCTTATTGTCAAACTAGTTTGCCAAAATAGGACTTGTTTTCTGCAAAACAAAACTTTTTGATATCATTTCTTATTTCACAGTCATGTGTTCACTAACGTGCAAACCTATAATGGACCTCTCAATTTTGAATTCTAATTCTAAGCAAGAGGACAGAGAAATAGAAAGACAGATTATCAGCAGGCAGTGGCTCATTGGATAAAGTAAAGGCTCCATCCCTTTAATAACTCTTGCAAGCTGCTGTGGTCTGAAGGGCTGTGTCTCTCCCCTCCCCCCAAACCCATATGTTGAGATCCTAACTCCCAAGGTGATGGTACAAGGAAGCGGGCCCTTTGGGGATGTAATTCGGTCATGAGGATGTGTGGAGTCAAGAACGAGACGAGTGCACTTAGAAAAGAGGCCCCAGGGAAGCCATTCTCCCTTTCCCCCATGGATAGATGCAGCAGAAGGTACCCTCTGTGAACCAGGAGGTGGGCCCTCATTGGACACCAAATTTGCCCACGTCTTGGACTTGGACTTCCCAGCCGCAACATTATGAGAAATACATCTCTGTTGTTTATATGTCACCTGTCTAAGGTATTCCATTAGGGCAGCCTGAATGTTCTGACACAATATCTCTGCTTATGTCTCTTCCAAGTTTCTCTACTTCAGAGGGCATCTTCTCAGACTGCATCTTGCTCTGGTGCCCTGGAGGTTTTTAAACCTCGTGTCAACCCATAGTAATAGTTGGGATGCTTGAGAGGTATGGTGAGCAGATGTTTCTTTGGCAGATGAGATTCTGCAAAGGGTACAAACACCTCTAGGGCACTAGAGTAAGGGACAGTCTGAGAAAGATCCCCTCCTGAAGTAGAAAACGTTGAAAAAGAAGCTTGCAGAGCCTTGCGTCCAAGTGCGTTCAGGCTGCCATAGGAGAATACTTAGTCTGAGTGGCTTATAAACAACATAAAGGTATTTCTCATAATTCTGAGGCTGGGAATTTGAGGGCCTGAGCATTTATTTCCTTAAGGCTGTTTGTACCACCTACCATGTCTGTGGAAAATCTTCACAGATCCATGAGAATGCCGTGTCAAGAGAGGAGATGTAAGGCTCCGTTTTCCTGCGGGTCCCCGATTTTCCTCCAGTGATTCTTGGAGGGATCCTCTTGGAACGCTGGACACTTGGCTTGTTGTAGGAGAGGAACCGCCACAGCACCCTGCACTGGATTTGTCTCCTGACCCTGTCCTATCACTCTCCCTTCCTTATGCTTCTGTATCTCTGCTGCTATCTGGCTTCTCTTTGTCTGGACTTCTGGTGTGGTGGATGGGAATTCCTGAACTGGAAAAATCTCACCTTTTCATAGAATCTCATTGTGATTGCATCCCTCTTAGGTTTTAGTAGTTTTATCCCCCTTTTCTTCAAAATGGTTCTTAGTGACCGATTCTAGAATGAGGAGAAAAGTCAATCGGTAAACTTTATGCTACTTACACAGTGTTCTTCTGATAAAGTGCCACACACGAGGCAGCTCCTTGGTTTTGGAACAAGGGATGCTGTGTTTCTCCAAAGTAATGATTATTCTTATTACTTAAATCCTATGGATGTTGTATTCCCATCAGCTATCTTTCATTGCATTGCCTGATAGAAAGTATAAAGCCGACACGTGGTTTCTGCAGCAAAAACACAGGTGTCACCTCTGATTTAATGTAGAAGGCTCAGATCCAGGTTATTGTACATTGACTTTTCAAATATTTCTCTGCCTTGTTTTCTACACGGACATATTAAATTATCTATTAATTTCATGCGGCATGCATGTTTATAGCAGCATTAAACCCTTAATGAAAAAGAAAGAAACTTATCTATGTGTTGGGCCTCCAAATTCCCTAGAATATCTTCTCTCCTATATAAGGTCTTAGAAGCGTAACTGTCATGTGATTAGAACCAGTTTTGAAAATTTTTGAAAAACAAACTAACACTGAAGAGTTAACTATTATTTTTAACTTCTCATGCTATCTGGATTTCCAAAAGTGACTTCTGTGTTAGTTATCTACTGCTGTGTAACAAATGACACAAGTTCAGTGGCTTAAAACAACACCCATTTACTATCTCATGGTAGGTCAAGGACCTGGCCACAGCTCAAACAGTTCTCTACTCAAGTCTCACAAGGCTGAAATCATGATGTTGGCCGGGGATGTGGTCTCCTCTGAGACTCAGAGCCTCTTCCAAGTTCAGTGGTGGCTGGCAGAATTCAGGTCCTTATAGTTAAAGATGCTCACTACTAGAGATCACCCACAGTGCCTTGTGGACCTCTCAGACAGAGTCACTTAATTCGGTAGCAGGCAAAGAGAATCTCTATCCCCCGTTCCCTGACATACAGCCTTACATAATATAGCTTAATCATAAGTGTGATATCCAGTTGCCTTTGCCATGGTCTATCAGTTCAGATCGCATCACAGGTGTGGCCCTCACTCAGGAGGAAATTATACAAGGCTGTGAACACCAGAAGATGAGATGACTGGGCATTCTCTTAGGGTCTATGCACTACATCATAAACTTTTGCCTGTACTTTTGACCGTACAGGAAGAAAGAATGCAAAAATGATCATAATACATAAATACTTAATTTCAGTTTGATATTGATGGCAGTTATTTAAATTTTATGCATAGTTGTGTCAACTTTGCCTCCCTGTAATTGTAAGCTTATGGTGAATAGGAAATACATCTAGTTTAGCTGGTTCTCATGCAACCCATGACACATGCAGATGGTTAATCATCCATGATAACATTGGTGAGGAATTCACTGCTTTAGAGAGACGTGCAGAAAGTTTCAATGACAGAAGATTAACTTTCAAAATCATTGAAGTTTCTTCTCTTTCATTCAAAAAACATGCTATCTCAGAATCAAATTATATGGTTGAAAGAGGAGAGTGAGATTTGCATTTCAGTTATGACAGCAGAAAAAGGAGAGGAAGGAGGAGGAGGACCAAGAGCAGGAAGAGAAAGAAGACAAACAGAAAGAGGGAGAGGAGGAGAAGAAAGATAGAGAGAAGAAGGAGGAGCAGGAGGTGGATTGAGATCCAGAGTTGAGTTGTGGAAATGTCGAGTGTGAGACACCTGCAGGAATCCCTGTCTGTACAGCAAGCTAACAGTTGAACAGAAAAGGTTATAAACCTTGGAAGGGTTTAAACTAGAAATAGCAATGTGAATGCCATCTGTATATAAATGGCAGCAAAATCCTGTAAGTATGCACAATTGCCTATGGAATGCACAAACAATGTGAAGCAGTCTGCTACGGTGAGATCACTCTGGAGAATACCAAAGGTGAATGGGTCCACAGAGAGGGATCCTTGAAGAACCAGAAGAAGAGAAAACAGAAAGGGAAGAAGAGAAAAATGAGGGACTTGCTACAGTCAATTGAAAGGGGATTTGTTTTTCAAGCAGAAGGGAAATTTCAAGTACTCAGGATTAAAGGTAGCAGAGATTTTGAGACAGAAGGAGAAGTAAGGAGGGAAGAAAGGGAGAGAGGAAGCTCCGCCATTTTGTAGGTGGTGAGTGGGAACTTGTAATTGCTGACCTAGACTGCCCAGTTCCTCGCCGATCTAGTAGACGGATAAAGATGAAGTAGACTGTCAGAAGGCACTGGGGAGCTGGTCATGGGAGTGCAAGTTTCCAACAATTCCTCAGGTAGGCAGGGGAATGTTCAGTGGGAGTGAAGCATGGTTAAATATGGTGTAGGGTCAAGCTGATGTTGGAAACCAGCAAAAATTCCTGACTCCGTCAGCCTATTTTCTGAGCTTTCCCCAGAAGGCCTATGCATCAGAGTTAGAGGGTGCAGATCATTGCATCCATTCACCCTGCGCATGGGTTTTGCTAAGCATGTGCAGAGGGATGGGGAGAAAGGAAGGTGAGGGTCCAGGGGTTGCGGAGAAGCAAGAAGAGAACTGAGCAGTCAGTGGGGAAGTCTTTACGAACTCAGTGGGTGTGAGGGTTGTAAGTGAGAGTGGTAAAGGAGAGGGTCCTGCAGTTTAATATTTCAGAATGAAAGTAGGCCAGGTGCCATGGCTCAGGCCTGTAATCCCAGAACTTGGGGAGGTCAAGGGGAGAAGATTGCCAGAGCCTGCGGGTTTGAGAACGGCCTGGACAGCATGGCAAGACCTTGTCTCTACAATAAATCAAAAAATTAGCCGGGTGCGTGGCACACGCCTGTAATTCCAGCAACGTGGAAGGCTGAGGTGGGAGGATCACCTGAGCCCAGCAGGTCAAGGCTACAGTGGCCAGGAGCGTGCCACTGCACTCCAGCCTGGGTGACAGAGTGAGACTCCAACTCAAAAACAACAGCAACAACAACAGCAACAAAACTTTGGGCAATCATTTTTTGGGTCCCCTCCTGCTAAGGGAGCTTTTCTGTCTTGTTAATAAACTACTGCTTTCTCAAAAAAAAATTTAAAAAAAGATAAAGAAAGCAGTTTTGGGGGATGACATCTATGATGGGGCAATGTGTGTCTGATTTTGTGATCTCTACCAGGAAGCCTTCCCTGATGCTCAGGTCAGATCATTTCCTCTCATTCCTCTGCACCTACACATCACTTTGTTCTTTTCTTAAACATGGCTTCGTGCACCAAGTGTGGTAGATTACAAAAGTGGCCCCAACTCTCCACCTGTGTGCAAACCTTTTGCCAACTCACTTTGTAGTTCTCTCCTCCTGTGACTCAGTTGACCGTGTGACTTTCCTTGGCCAATGGGATGTCTTCAGCTATAATATAAGCAGAGACTGGAAAGCATCTGAGTGGTTAGGACAGCCCTGGCCCACTGCTCTGTCCTGGTCATGAAAACATGTCTGGGCTGGCCTCCTGGAAGAGGGAAGACATGGTTGCGGAGTTGAGTCAGTGTCACACAAGTGAGGCCATCTTAGGTAAGCCAGTACCCAGCTGAACTCCCGACCTTAAGCCAGCACAGCTGTGGTTGGCAGAACCTTTAGACAGTGGTCTCCAACCCTTGTGGCAACAGAGACCCGTCTCCTGGAAGACAATTTTTCCACGGATGGTGGCTGGGGGAAGAAGATTCAAACGTATAACATTTATTGTGCAGATTAGCGGCAGCATTAGAGTCTCATAAGAAAGCAACCTAGAACCTTGCATGCTCAGTTCCCAATAGGGCTGGCGCTTCTATGAGAATCTAATGCCACCACTGATCTGACAGCAGATGGAGGTCTGCCTGCCCACTGCACCCTAGTTTCTAATAAGCCACAAATGGGTACCATTTGTGGTCTGGGGGTTGGGGATTCCAGCTCTAGGTGACCTGCAGCTGACCACACACAAGACACATGGGTGTGCTCAGCTCAGACCGCTCAACCCCATGGAACCGTGAGCTACATAAGCATTCATGTTTGCATTTCACTACGTTTTTGCGGATTTTTAAATATATATATCTATACATATAGATATATATATATATTATTGAGGCAACGGATAATGACACACTAAGTTAATCCCTCAATTTACCAGAAGCTCATTCACGGCAGGACTGTGTGGACAACCAAAATGCCAGACATTGAAAAGCAAATGAAGAAGGGATGAGAACTGAGAAAGCAGTACACGCCTGGCTTGCTATGGAGCCCCGGGAAGCCTAACCGAGGCTACATTCACAGTCGGAAGTCAAGACCTGCAAAGGAGTTAATTGAGTTAGTCTTTCTTGACCACCAGACTAGCAAATGCAGGATTTAATAAAGCAAACGTGGAGACTAAATCACCCAGACTAGAAGGGGGAAATCATCTGGTGAAAGTGGGGTCAGTTCTTGATTTTGTGACATACATTCCACAAGTTAGGTGATAAATCTCGATTTGATTAAAGCTTTGTTTTTTTCATGAAACCAAGAGAATGATCTATAGGAAGAGGGTCAAATTTTAGAAACCCAGCTGCAAGCTTCACGTTACACAGGCACATTTATTTCTGTTCATCATTACAGAAGTATTTCTGTGTTTGCCAAATTTACTACATGCCTCTCTGTTTAAAAGGCCAGAGAAAGGTGGTTTTAATAAAGTTTTCTAATGTAATAGAACAAGCAGTAATAACATCCTGTTTGAAAGCTCTGGGGGAAAAAATGTTTCTTTTTGAAATGTTTTTTTTTTTTTCAAGAATTGTTTTCAACTAACGAGAAGAGGAAAGATGTGTGTCTGGGCCCTGAAATGGGTGCTCCGTGGTAATTCGCAGTTACTCCTTTCATGTTGTTGATTGATGGTATTATTAGGGGCTTAGAATTACTCTGTGATCAAGCAAAATATCCAGAAAGCTGAAAGCAGAGGGGACCCTTGGAATGTGGCCACAAAGAGAAGTAAGTTTTCCATTCCTTTCATCAGTTAAAGTGGCTGACGTGTACACGTGAAACTCGCAGGCACGGCTGTCGTGACGAACAGCACTGGTGCCCCACGGAGGGAGGTGGCTCGTTCTCACACGAGTACAAGTAATCCTTTAAGTGAACGTGGTTACATAACGGGAAAGAAATTTAATGCCGACCTCTCTGCTCTCACAAACGCAACCCTGGCACGCTGTCAGCTATGACTTAAGAAACACATCATAACATTCTGGCCATACTCGGCGGTGCGTCACCCAAGGAACCCATCTGTACCTGTATTTGGATACTAGTCCAGGGAGCTGAGGCCACGGAATTTTGTTTTTTTATTTGCTTTATGAATTCTGTGGGCTTTCCTTCACGCCGGGCTGGAGGTCCCGTGACAGGGACCTGCCTCGCAGACCTAGTTTCCGAGGAAAAGACTGCCTTTCAGTCAACTGTCTGTTCCTAGAAAGGAATCAGGGCTTAAACAGCGCTCTTTGGTGTCAGGCCAGTGCCCTGGAATGAGATGACCGCAACAAGGCTGTGTGTGAGTTACAGGCAGGAGGCACCAAAGGGGAGAGCAGCCCGGTGTCCTTAACTGACTCAGCCGAGGCCAGCCCTTGCCTCTCAGGCAGAAGCGGACACTGCAGATGGCATCTCACGCTTGTTTAGTCGCCGGCGGAATCGTGGCCAAGTAGGCCAGGTCCCAGGGGTACAGTCCCATGGGAGCCCCCTCTCCCAGCCCAGGGTCTGCCCTGTCACCGCCGTGCCACCAGTTTCTCCCGAGGTGACACCCTGAGCTCATGGCTCTTCCTATTTCCTGTTTTCTCATCTTCCACCAACCCTTTGCCTGTCCCTGCTGTGGTCTATCGGTAATACAATTGGCTACTTGTTGAGTAGTTGCTTAATTCTTTCAATGATTGCTCTAAGTAATTCTTATTATTCCTTTTTTCTTTTTTGAGTAAAGGTCTCAGTCTGTTGCCCAGGCTGGAGTGCAGTGACACGGTCACAGCTGACCACAGCCTCAACCTCCTTGGCTCTGACAACCTGACTCCACCTCGGCCTCCTGAGTAGCTGGGACTACAGGCACACGTCACCACACGCGGCTGATTTTTTTTTGTATGCACAGCTAGAAAGCACACATTCCTGGTCGGCCTCTGTCCAAAACCTGTGTGATGCTGAGAATGGTCAATTCTACGTGCCAGCGTGGCTAGGCTGTGGTGCCCAGTGGTTTGGCTCAATACGAACTTAGATGTTGCTATAATGAGATTTTGTAGATGTGGCTATCATCCATCCAGAGACTCTGAGTGAAACAGATGACTCTCCATAACGTGGGTGGTCCTCATAGCAGAGACTGACGTTTCCTGAACAAGAAGGAATTCTGCCTCAGGACTGAGGCATAGAAATCCTGCCTCAGTTTCCAGCCTGCCACCCTGCGGGAATTCAGACTCAAGATGCCAGTGGCAATGTCAGTCTACCCTATGGATTTCAGACTTGTCAGCACCCACAATCGCATAATTTCTTTCTTTCTTTTTTTTTTTTGAGTTGGAGTCTCACTCTGTCACCCAGGCTGGAGTGCAGTGGCACACTCCCGGCCACCTCAGCCTCGACCTGCTGGGCTTAGGTGATGCTGCTGCCTCAGCCTTCCAAGGAGCTGGAACGACAGATGCACACCACCATGCCCGGCTAGTTTTTGTGATTTATTGTAGAGACGAGATCTCACCAAGTTGTCCAGGCTGGTCTCGAGCCCCCGGGCTCAGGCAATCCTCTCGCCTCAGCCTCCCAAAGTGCTGGGATAACAGTAAGCTAATTTCTTAAAAATCTCTCTTGCACTCTCTCTGCTTAAGTCTTTCTCTCTCACTCACTGTGTGTGTATTCCCCTCCGAATACAGACATCGGTCACCCCGTATTTCTCACACGAACACACCCAGGCTTTCAACATTGTGACTATAAGATGAGAAACCACCAGGGTTCAGACCACGTGAAACTGTCAAGAAGTAAACTGCGCTTTCACGCCGTCTCCTCTTCCCGACTTGCTTTGACGGCTCCTCGATTGCGAAGCCTAAGAAGAAAGCAGACACAGGCACTGCTTTGCCGCATGTGTTTCCCACTATTTTCACCCACTCTGCAATAAACTCTGATATTTGCTAATACATTCCGCTGCATTTTTAAAGATTGTTCTTGAGGCCCACTGCATTGTCATCTTGACCCAATAACGAGTGGCAAGTTGCAGTTTGAAGAATATCACCCTCCGTCATGGCTGTCTCCGAGCAGCCACCGCCGTGGTCACGAGTTCTCTGACTCCTGAGTCTAGCTTTTCTTCTTTCTTGTCCTTGTTCCCTTTCGATGAGCAGAGAAACCCACTTTCAGCATCAAATGTCCTATCTCCCTCTAGGATTAGACCATTCTGCTGGGGTCTCTCTCACAGGGGCACATACGTCATGTCCCTCAAATCCACATACTCTCTCTTTTTTTAAATGTTGAAAGCCTGGGTGAAAGATTGCAAAACTAACACGGTCGTGGTAGAACATTTGGAAAGTAGAAATATGGCCCTCTCTCCCATCTTTAAGCATGTCCCTTGCTTTGGGAATCCCAACAGGCTTCTGCCAAGGGTGCGCTCAGCCCCACCCTTAACACTGGGCTTCACCATGTGACTTGTTCTGGACAGTGGGGTGTTAGAACGTATTCTGTGAGCACAGGATGGAGAGGAACTTTTGTCAGGTGACAGCATCTCCGCCATCCCCATGAGAGGATGCCCAGGTGGGGTGGTGGGCTCCAGCAGGAGGAGGAGGGAGGGGTGTGGACAGAGTCCTTGCAACCCGGGTCACTGCAGCCACTCCCCACCGCCTGTGAGCGAGACTGGCCAGGATCGGAGGAAACGTCTCTCCTCAATATCCCACTCACAGGCCACGAACAAAATAAATGCTGACATTTTTAAGCCACTCTGTTCTGGGGGTGGTTTCTTACATAGAATTGCTGTAGCAATACATAACTGGTTTGGCAGAAGAAAATATATATCTGCATTTTAAACAAGCATCCAGATAATTCTGACATAAGTGGTGTGTAGGCTAAAATTTGAGACAATCTAAGCGATGATAAAACAGTAGCGAATCAGAGTTTGGAACCCAACTATCAAAAAAATTGATCTATTTTCTTCTTCTTTAACCCCAAAATGGCTATTATAGGGTGGTTTTTTTCAAGAGGCCTTTTTACGGGCATCTTTTGAGATGATTATGTGATTTTCTTTTTCATCTATTAATGTGTTAATATTATATTAAAATAGCCTCACGCTCCTTGAATAACTTTATTTGATCATGAACTATTGTCATTGCAATATACGCTTGAACTGAAATTGCTGGTACTTTGTTGAGAATTTTTATAAGCTCATTCGTTGCTTGTCGTTTGCTTTTTTGTGCCCCTTTAGTCAGGTTTTGGGATCAGAATTGTGCCAGCTTTTTAAAATGGGTCGGGAAGCTTCTAGAGCAGTGTATGCAGCGTGCGAATTATCTGTTCCTTGAAGGTTGGAGAGAACATAGCCCAAAACTGTGGGCTTGAGGAGTCATGCTGTGATAGTTGTTGTTGTTGTTGTTGCAGTTGTTGCTTTCCGACTTCTTCTCCTCCTACCCTCCCTCACTTTTTCCTCCTCTTCCTCTTCCTTCTCCTCCGTCTTTCCTGAGATCCTTGTACTTTTAGATGGCATACTCACCCTTCAACTGGTTTTTGGGAAACCACTGCTCCTCATACAAAAGTCATCCACTTTTGCAAGATTTCCAAATGTGATATCATGGAGTTAACCACGTCTGTTGTGAGAGGTTTTTACCACATTATTAATTAATCTTCTATCTAGCTGTGTTCCCATTCTTTATTGTGTATGTTTGTATTTTCTCGTTTTTCTTGAAGAGGTGGCCAGATGTTTGGCATGTTAATTATTATTATTTTTTCCCTCAAAGAATGAGCTCTTAGATGTGTATATCAAATCTGGTTTTATTCTATTTTTTGCCATCACAATTCTTTCTTAAAAATGACTTCCTTCCTCCTGTTTTGTTTTCTTTATATTAACTTCCTGGAGTGAATGCTTTCCTTTGTTTTCATTTCTTCTTGTTTAATAATAAAAGCTTTTACGGATATGAATCTGTCTTTGAACACAGTTTAATTTCATTTCACTGTGGTCAGAGTATTTGGCCTGTACAGTTTCTGCCTTTTGAAATTCAGTGAGGTTTTCCTTTTTTTCATATGTGCTCTGATGCATACTCAATTTTTGTGAGCATTCTGCAGACCCTTAAAAAGAATATATGTGTTTCTATATAGGACAAAATTACAGCAATATTTTTTTAATTACCCTTATCATGACATCTTTCAGGTGTGCCAAAGATTTATTTATTTATTTTTTACTATTGATCTGTTGAAGACTGAGGAAGTTTTTTCCCCTTAGTTTTCTAATAGCAAAAGTATTTACTTTGTTGAATAACCCTACATTTTAAATAAATGCAAAAATAATCTTTAAACATTTTCTTCCATTCTTTTTTATCCCATTAGTCCCTTCACCAAACCAAAATGAAATAAGATTTAAAACCCACCCCAGGTAAACACCATGACTCGTTTTTGTTTAGCCTTCCAGAATTTATTTCTGTAAATCAAATAAATACAAATATATTCTTATTTTTGCACTTTATTATTTCGCATGTGTGATGAAACTCCTTAAATTCCCAAATCATGATATTGCCCTGTAAAGTCCTTTAGGATCCATCTAGAAATTAGCACTCTCACGCCTAAAAAAAGTCATAACTTTTCATTTTTCTGATCCTGAGCACGTAAGCCTGTCTTTCCAACTGCCCTTCCACACGTGCTTTTTCCTGCTCTCAGAGGATACCTATATCGCCACCAGTTGTCTCCTCTCTGAAGTCTCGCATTTTGTATTTCCAACTTTTTAAAATATGTTTTCAAAACCTCGGGAAGATGGAAGGAGCACTATCCATTATTCCAGACATCAGTAGGAAAATGGGGACTCGTAGTCATTGCGTATAATGACAACATCCACTCACGGCACCTGTGGTCTCTTCCACCTCCGTGATTTCACTCCTATTGATTCAGTCAACGTTCCTCCAATCAGTTCAAGCCACTAACATCCTTCTTAGGTTTTATTTCATTTTATTATTTCAGAGTTGTGGGGTACATGGAAGAATTTACTACATAAGGAAATGGAGAGGGCCTCTAGTGCCCCCCCCAAGGTGGACCTGCCCCCCCGCCGTGTGGCTGTGTGTCCCTTCTCTCTTCCTTGCCTCCTTCCCTCCTTCTGCTGTGTCCGGCGTCTGTCACTCCCACTTCTGTGCTCATGTGACCAGTGATCAGCGCCCACTCATTCTTGATGCTCTATTTTCTTCCACATCTGCCCAGGGATCATCCCCGAGTCTGGCTCCTACCGCCCCAACAGCTGCCATCTGCTTTCCTGCCCTCTGGTGTCACGGGGTGTTTAGAGTCTCACAGATTGTGTCAGTAGAAACAAAACACTGAAATTAATGAATGAAGCACCCAACTTAAAGGGTTAGCAAAAGATCAAAATGTATTGAAGGAACATAGATAAAAACGTTTGTCCATTTCTTCCATTTCATCAGTTTTTTTCTTCCTGTATTCTGGCACTTTGTTGTCCAGTGCATGCATATTTAGGATTATTATTTCTTTTTAATTAATCTTTCTATAATTATATGATACCTGTCTTTATTCTTAGTAGTTTTCCATGTCCTGATGTTATTATAGCCACTTTCACTTTTTATTAGTGTTTGCTCGGTATATCTTCTATCTTTTTATTTTCAGTTTAACTATATCATTATATTTGAAGGAGATTTATTGTAGGTATATACAATTAGTTGGTTTTCTAAAATTCAGTCCTACAACTTTTTTTTTTTTTTTTGAGTTGGAGTCTCACTCGGTCGCCCAGACTAGAGTGCAGTGGCCGCTCCCGGCTACCGCAGCCTCTACCTGCTGGGCTCTGGTGATCCTTCCGTCTCAGCCTTCCAAGTAGCTGGAACTACAGGCGCGCACTACCACGCCCGGCTCATTTTTGATTGATTGTAGAGATGAGGTCTTGCCAAGTTGCCCAGGTGGGTCTCAAACCCACGGGCTCAGGTAATCCACTCACCTCAGCCTCCCAAGGCGTGGGATTACAGGCTGAGCCACCGAACCCGGCCCACAACTTTTTAAAATGAGTGCTTTTGGACTATTTATATTGCATGCAGTTATTGAGATGATGGGATTTCGGTCTCCAATTTTATTGCTCAAATTATGTCAGATTTGACACTGAGGACTCTTTCAAATCATGGGGGGGATGGTCATGCCTTTGACTCCAGTTAAACATTATGGGGTTCATTTCTGCATTTTGCTTTTATTCATTTGCTCTTCATCTCTCTGGCAATAAGACTTAAATATATTATTCCTTCAGTCTTGGAACACAAGTAAGCTAGTTTCAGAATCGGCTAACTCCCAGTCCTGTGAAAAACAAACACATCAGCTACAATACAGTATGCGTATGCCTTTCGGTTTTTCTTCATTGTAAAGGTCTTGACCATTTTTTGATTAATCCATTTGAACTGCTTAGAGCCGAGTCTCTGGTGTTTTTCGCTCATTCATCCATCCTGTATCTGCCTCAGTGAGGTGTTCTTTCCTATGACTGTGGCCCAGTCGTCTCAAACTGGGAGGAGAATTTGTTTTTGGACAGTATGAAGTAGACCTCTCCTAGAAATAATGAACTGACATGGCATGAGTCCCAGAAGATGATGCGCCAGTGACCCTTCCAAACTCAGCATCCCTGCTAGCCAACGTCACCTCCATGGTGGAAAGCATTCTCCCACGGTCATGGGTACCTCAGTGGAAGCAATTGAATCAATACAGACACTGCAGAGGAAGAGGCCAGAATGGTCCTGGAGCCCTGAGAAAGGAGCTTTTTGTGGTGGGACTGTTCTCTCTTAAGGATACAGGAGGGAGGAAGGAGGAGATGTCGCCTCATATCTTTCCGTGTGATCAAATCTTTGTTAATTCAGTTTGCATTTAACTTTTGATTTTTAGAAACTACCCCTCTGGTCTAACAGAGCTTGACATTTCTGCATCCCACGCCTTTCTCAATATTTTGTTTGTTTGTTGATTATACTGCGTTTAAGAGAAATTGAAAATAAATTTGAGGGAAATTTCTCATACAAAATAGTTTTGATAAAAATTTTCAGAGTCTTTTTTTTTTTAAAGCTACTATCTTACTCTGATGCCAGAAAGTTCCTGTTTAGTTTCTAATTGGTGATCCTCTAAATAGCCTACAATAAGAACAACTAAACTTTCCATCCCTATTCGGAAGAGGACGATTATTTTGCTACAGAAATAACTTGCATTTGGGGGATTTTAGAGTTATGCCATTTAACACGGAAGTGGGATAAGTCCGCGTTTTTAATGTCATCAGCCCATTATTACTAATCTTGCTCAATTTATGTAACTAATTGAATATCTAGTAACATAGCTTTTGGTATGCTCATCGTTGACTCACAGAGGAGTATCAGCATTTAATACTAAAAACTTTGTGGCGTTTTGTTTTATAAGTGCTTTCTATGAAATTAGAACGTATTTCTACCCAGTGCACAAATAAAGGGTAGTCTCACTGTCTAAATATCTCTGTATCATCCACACATGTGTTTAAAGGAGACATTAGCACATCTTTTTACTTAATATCCTGCTTTAAGACACAAACAGAACAGAATGCAGATGTTATTATTGTTAAGTTAAAGGATGAAAACTATATGGGACAGGATAGAAATAAGCAAATACAAAAGCAAATTTTATAAGCTTTAATAATTATTGTAACAATTATTAATTAGGACTTGTTCTAACCTCAAATGTGTTTTTAATCTTGAGAAGTATAAATCTTTTTAACATGTTACGTTAGTATTTTTAGAACATTTTATAATGAGCACATTCAAGCATACAGAAAATTTGAATGGATTTTAGAGTGAACACCTGTATACCTAATACCTAGATATGGTGGGAGGGAGGGTAAGTTTTCGCCATTAACACTTTACCATTCCTTTCTTATTAGACATCTGTTGATTTATTTATATTTTCTCTTTTTAATAAATTTCTTAACTGGAAGCCAGATTTTACCTCAAATGACCTTGGACTTCAAATAAACTAGATGTCAATATCCTTTGAAGAACATTTGGCTACAGACTCCAACAGCTTTAATCTGCCTCTCTTGACCATATTTGAGCTGTTAGAACCAAGTGGACTTCCATCTTAGAATCAGACTCTTGTCTTAGAATTAGATGACTTCCAATTTCAAACTGGACTCCTGTCTCTTTTTCTATCAGAGACAATTTCCTGGCCAGTACTTTTTGGGAGTGTCCCTGCCATTTTTGCCCTTTACTTTGTTTTATCTTTCTTTTCAGCACTAAGCATTGTCTAGTACTGTTCTATAACTTCATGTACCTTTACTAGAAATGTGCAAAGGAAAATTTTTGTTTTCTTATTATACTCATCTAGAGTTTACAATTTTCCTGGCACAGAGAATTTAAGTTCATAGATGTGGAGGGCTGTTGATCTGACTTCTTTTTTTTTTTTTGAGTTGGAGTCTCACTCTATCGCCCAGACTGGAGTGCAGTGGCCACTCCTGGCCACCGCAGCTTCGACCTGCTGGGCTCCGGTGATCCTTCCGCCTCAGCCTTCCAAGTAGCCGGAACTACAGGCATGCGCTACCATGCCCGGCTGATTTTTTGATTTATTGTAGAGATGAGGTCTCGCTGCCCACGCGGGTCTCGAACCCGCGGGCTCAGGCAATGATCTGACTTCTAAGCCTCTGCTCTAAACCACTATTCTGTAAACTTGAAATTTTACAACATCGCTCTGTCCTAACAGTGTTGCTTAAACTGTCAACATCTATTGCAAAAACAGCAACAAAAAAACCAACCGAGAAACCCCCCATAATTACTAATGTTTCCAAAAAGGTGATTTATATCTTTTTATCTTAACTCATAAGGGATCAGGTCTTGTTTGCAAACTCTCCCCAGACAACAAACAGCATCTTCTTCAGCTTAATGACCAAAGGTCAACATTTTTTTCACTTTCCATGTTTTAATTGGTTTTGTACTGAAATTTCTTCTTTTACAACTGTTAAATTTTTTCCTTGTGTTTTGATTTCTTTATTTCAAACTTCCAACTAATTTGTGTGTGTATGTCTGTCTTCTTCTTGAATGTCCTTGCCCATGTAAGGTGGCCTATTATACCCCAAAGTTTATTTTTTCTGGTCAGTGAAATAGCAGATAATCATTAACAAAAGGAATAAACTACTTTGGTGGAAATCTGCTGAGACAACCTAAAAGTCATCACCCTTCAATTGTAGATGAAATTGTGTGCTTCACATCTTCTTCACCAGGCCAGGACTGTGATGTGTTGCATGGTAAGTGTCTGGTCATTGCCTCTTCCCCCCGTACCTGGCTCTTGTCTGCCCCTCCCAGGGAGCAGCTTCTGGCCAAGGTTGGTCTCTGCAGAATATGCGTATTCCCTGTAATGAGTCACAGGGCGGATGTGTCACGGGATGCAGGTCATTGAGTAGCACTGAGCACAATGTGGGTGGCACGCCAACTTGCTGTGATTGTAAACACTGTATAGCAATTTGAATACTTAACTGGCTTGATGATAAAACTTTGTGGTACTGTTCCAGAGGGCGGATTTCTCACTGACCTGCCGCATTTGGTTCCCTCCCATAAGTTTAAGAAAGCAGTATCTCTCCCTGCCGGACCTCTGGGTGACATTTTTGAAGGAGATAAACATGACACAAAGCTCTCTCATACCTGTGGCTACCATGTTACACTTGTTAGCCGAGATGAAGTTATCTGGCTAGGAGAGATGGATTTTCCTGGCGTTAACTTGAATCATAGAATGTGAGAGATAACATGGAGAGTGGGTCCTGATAGTGAGAAGAGAAAGACAAGGGCTGCCCCCACACGGTGGATCACAGATTGGGCAGAGGATCCTGAGACCCAAGACCAAGGCTGTATCTCAAGAAGATGAAAGTCACCTTCTCAAGGAATTTCTTTAAAGGACAATGAATGTTCTCCATCTACAATGAGTAGAACTACGAAGTTATACATCATTCTCAGCTGAAATATGTTTCAGGCAGAGAATGACATAGATTATGACCTGGCAAATATTTAACCCTTGATTTTTTCTGGAGTCGGGGTCTCACTCTGTCTTCCATTCTGGAGTGCAGTGGCACCATCACAGCTCACAACAGCCTCGACCTTCTGGACTCAGGTGATCTTCCACCCCAGTCTCCTGAGTAGCTGGGACTAAAGGCATGCGGTACCAAGTATGGCTGATTTTTAATTTTTTTTCTAGAGACGAGGTCTTACTAATATTGTCCATGCTGTCTTGAACTCTTGTGCTCAAGCAATTCTCTTGCCTCGACCTCCCAGACTGTTGGGATTACAGGCATGGGCCACTGTGCTTGGTCTAATTCTTTCCTTTTTTGTCATATGGTATTTCAAAGTTGTGACCTTAAAAATGTTTGCTATATGCCTGTTCCTGTACCAACACAACACCAGGTTGTTTTGATTATTGTAGTTTTATAATTAAGCTTAAAGTCTGGACACATGATGCTTCCCGCATTTTTCTGTCTTTTTTTTTTTTTTTTTTGCTGAGGATTGTTTTGGCTATTTGTGGTCATTTATGTTTTCATATGAATTCCCGTATTGTTGTTTCCAGGTCTGAGAAGAATGCTGCTGGTAAATTAATGGATATTGCTTTAAATCGGTAGATTGCCTTGGGTAGGATGGACACCTTAACAATGTTGATTCTTCCAATCCATGAGCATGGAATAGTTTTCCATTTGTTTGTGTCATCTTTGAATTCTTTGAGCAGTGTTTTGTAATTTTTGCTGTAAAGGTCTTTGACTTCTCTGGTTAGGAAGATGTCAGGGTATTTAGATTTTTTTGTGGCTTTTGTGAATGAGATTGTGATTTTTATTTGAGTTTCTGTTTATTTATTGTTGGTGTATAGAAATGTGACTGACTTTTGCATGTTGATTTTGTACCCTGAGACTTTGCCAAAGTCCTTTATCATTGCAAGGAGGTTTTTGACAGATTCTCTTGGGTTTTCAAGGTATAGAATCATGTCATCTGCAAAGAAGGATAGGTTAACTTCCTCTTTTCCTATTTGGATACCCTTGGTTTCCTTTTCTTGTCTGATTGCTCTAGCTAGGACTTCCACTACTATGTTGACCAGGAAGAGTGAGATTGGGCATTCTTGTCTTGTTCCAGTTTTCAGGGGAAATGGTTCCAATTGCTGTCTGTTTAGCAGTATGCTGGCTGTGGGTTTCTCATAGATGGCTCTTACTATTTTGAGGTATGTTCCATTTATGCCTAGATATTTGAGGGTTTTTGTCAAGAAGGGGTGCTGGATTTTACCCCAAATTTTATAGACCAATGGAACAAGATAGAGATTCCAGAAGCAAAACCCCAGTTTCTCAACCAATTCATCTTCAACAAAGCCTCCACCACCAACCACTGGGGAGAGGAAAACCTATTCAGTTAATGGTGCTGGGTACACTGGCTCACCACATGCAGAAGACTAAAATAAGACCCCAACCTATCACCATATAAAAAAATCAACTCTAAATGGATCAAAGACCTAAACATACGACTTCAAACTATAAGAACCTTAGAAAATACAGGGGACACTCTTATGGAAATTGGAACTGGCAACCAATTCAGGATCCAAACTCCAAGTGCCCATGCCATAAGAGATAAGATAGACAAGTCGGATCTCATCAAACTGACAAGCTTCTACAAAGCCAAAGAAACCATCAAGAGAGCAGGGAGACAGCCCACAGACTGGGAAAAAATATTTGCCAACTGTATGTTTGATAAAGACCTAACGTCTAGGATCTACAAGGAACTCAAATGTGCCGAAAAGAAGAAAACAAACAGCCCATTGCAAAGTGGGCAAAAGATATGAACAGACACTTCTCAAAAGAAGACATATGAGCAGCCAACAGATACATGAAAAAATTCTCAGCCTCACTAGTCATCAAAGAAATGCCAATTAAAACCACACTGAGATACCCCCTAACTCCAGTCAAGATAGCCATATCAATAACTCAAAAAACAACAGATGTTGGAGAGGATTCAGGGAAAAGGGAACACTTCTATGCTGTTGGTAAAGGTGTCAACTAGTACTGCCTCTGTGGAAAACAGTGTGGCAATTCCTAAAACATCTAAAAATCGACCTTTCATATGACCCTGCAATTCCCTTACTGGGAATATACCTAGAAGAACTCAAATTGCTCTATGAAAAAAATACCTGCACATGTATGTTTATTGCAGCCTTGTTCACAATAGCAAAACCATGAAACCTACTGTGCTGCCCATCAAAAGTGGACTGGATTAAAAAAATGTGGTACATATACACAATGGAGTATTATGCAGCCACAAATAAGGACAAAATTATGAACTTCAAAGCAACTTGGATGGACTTAGAGGTCATAATACTGAGGGATCTATCACAGAAAGAAAGAACCAAGTATCACCTGTTTTCATTCATAAGTGGACCTTGAACAACTATTGTTATACTATAAGAAAAGGATTGACAGTAATAGGAATCTTCCAGGGGAGCAGGGGCACACCTCATCAACAAGGGTACCTGCTAATGAACATTTGTATATCTAACCTTGAATTGTAACCCACATATTTAAGATAAAAAATTAAAAAAAAGAAAGAAAACCATAGTGTTGAGCAGCTAGGTGGAAAAATTCTCTAAACAGAAGAATTTATATAACAACAACAAAAAATGTTTGCTAATCATAAAAGAAGTTTGGAAACACTGAAAGTGCCAGCTCCTTGGATGGGATTCTGAGATCCAGGGTGTCACAGCCCCACAGAAGTGGCAGCTAGACTAGCCTGCTCAATCATGGCTTCACCCAGAGGACACTTTGTACCAACGTCCCTTGGGAGAACTTATTGAGAGAGAGTCTGGTTGCTTTAAGGGTTTAGCCTTGGTGATGTTTGCCTTTAATTCTTTTTTTTCCGTTTGTAGGGGGCGGTAGAAACCCAGAATTTATTTATTTAGATTGTGTATTTATTCTGACATGTTTAAACTTCAGTCACCTTCAAAAATACTCTCCACTTGAGGCAATACACCTATCAAGACCTTTTTCCCCACTGCTCCAAACAGTTTTTGAACTTGTCAATTTTGATGCCTTTTAGTGCTTCTGCTGGTTTTTGTTTCACCTCCTCCACGCTGGCAAAATGTTTCCCTTTGAGGACTTTTTCACCAGAGGAAACACAAAAAAGTTACTCAGTTGCTCAGAGGAAACACAAAAAAGTTACTCCCTGAATAGGGAGGGTGGGGCACAGGGGTCATGCTGTCTTGGGTCAAAAACTCCTGAACACTCGACCTGGTGCGGGCAGGTGCACTTGTAAATCACCCATCATGAAATGGGCGAACGCTTTGAAAGACTCTCCCTCTCAAAATTCACTGTAGCCTCTCGCAACAGCGCTAGCTGGTACAAGGGGCCTGCCCTTCAAAGGATAATTCCAGAGGGTTTTTTCTGGTCCCCCCCTTGTAGTTTTCACTTTCTTTGTGACTATATATTTGTGCATATGAAGCAAAAATCGTCTCTCTCCATCAAGATCTAGTTCTTAATATAGATGACTTTTCTATCCTTGGCACGAGGTACCAGACAGACTAACAGAACAATGAAACACGCAGTTCTATTTCTCTTATCCATTTGTCAGCATGGTCTTCACATAGAAGACATATTACTGAAAATGCAGACAAATAATTTCTCATAAGATTGACATATATATATGGGGGTTGAAGTCTCAATCTGTCACCCAGGCTGGAGAGCAGTGGCACGCTCACTGCCACTGCAGCTCCGACCTGCTAGATTCAGGCGATCCTTCCACCTCAACCTTCCACGTAGATGGAACCACAGGTGTGCACCACCACGCCTGGTTAATTTTTTGATTTATTGAAGAGATGAGGTCTCATCAAGTTGCCCAGGCTGGTCTCGAACCTTTGGACCCAGGCAATCCTCTTGCCTCTGCCTCCCAAAATGCTAGGATTATGGGTATGAGCCACTGGGCCTGGCGACTTCTACTTTCAGTACAGGTGATAAATTCACATTCAAAGGAGGACCAGGGTGGAGAAGCCTTTGAAATTCATACTTATCTTTCTCCAGTTTTATGTATTTTGAAATGAGATGTTTAATACACTTAGTTCTCTTACACCGGGGTATAACCTATAGGACTTTCCTTGTACGTTCATGCAAGTACAATATGTATTACAAGTCCAAGCTCAGGACATTGGAGGGACCGATGTAAGAGACTGGGGACTGGGGTGGTGACTCTCACCTATAATTCCAGCACTTTAGGAGGAAGGCAGGAATATTGCTTGAACCCGGGAGTTCAAGACCAGCCTAGGCAACATAGTGAGAACTTGTCACTGCGTAAATAAACAAATTAGCCCCCTGTGATGGCCCACACCTGCAATCTCTGCTCCATAGGAGGTTGAGGTGGGAGCCTAAGCCCAGGTGGTCGAGGCTGCAGTGAGCTGTGATCATGCCACTGCACTCCAGCCTGGGTGACAGAGTGAGAACCCGACTCAAAAACAAACAAACAAACAAACTGGTTAACACAACTCACAAATTTCCCCTCACAGCAACACCAGTGCCCTAATTTATCGATTCCCTAATCTCCTGATGTAGCCATGCCTTACAGTTTTTGTTTTCATTCTGAATCCGGAGATATGAAAAGCTGTGGCATCTCACAGAGCAAGAGGTACTTGTGCTCGAAGTGTTCTTAGACTGACTATGTGAGCTTCAACAGTAAAGTATGCGTGTGTCTCTTGCAGGTAGGTATACCAGGTGCTACAGGAGTGGACTCTGAGGGCTTGGACCTGACCATGTTGACTTTCTCATTCCACACTGGGAGTACACATTCTGTTCCTTCTGGGCATTTTAAAGACCAACCTTCCAAATCATACAGTCATCTTCACTGGTGTCTTTTATTTTATTTTATTTTATTTCTTTTTTTTTTTTTTTGAGTTGGAGTCTCACTCTGTTGTCCAGACTGGAGTGCAGTGGCTGCTCCCGGCCATCGCAGCCTCGACCTGCTGGGCTCCAGCAATCCTTCCCGCCTCAGCCTTCCAAGTAGCCGGAATTACAGGCAGGCGCTACCACGCCCGGTTGATTTTTTGATTTATTGTAGAGATGAGGTCTCGGCTGCCCAGGCGGGTCTCGAACCCGCGGGCTCAGGCAATCCACTCACCTCAGCCTCCCAAAGGCGCGGGGTGACAGGCTGAGCCACCGAGCCCGGCCTATTTTATTTTATTTCATTTGAGTTGGGTATCTCACCCCATCACCCAGGCTGGAGTATAGTGGCACACTCACAGCCACCCCAGCACCAACTTGCTGGACTCCTGTGAACCGTCCACCTGAGCCTTCCCAGTAGCCGGAACTATAGGTGTGCGCTACCACATCCAGCTAATTTTTTATTTATTGTAGAGACGAGGTCTTGCCAAGTTGTCTGGCCTGGTCTTGGACCCACGGGCTCAGGCAATCCACTTGCCTTGGCCTCCCAAAGTGCTGGGATGACAGCCTGAGTCACCAAGCCCAGCCTGCACTGGTGCCTTTTAAATGAAGGGGCTGGCTTAGAAGCCATTTGTGAGTGGCAGCAAGTGTGATGACACGAAGTCCGCGGAAACCTGTCCCCTTCACGCTCAGCTCAGCACCCGGGGACCCCTGGCTCCAAGGTGTATGAAGATGTGAACGTAGGATCGCTGTGCATGCACGATGAACACGAAGTGATCGCAGAGCATGTATCTGAGACAGGTTTACAGGCCTATAAAAACAAAATGAACGTGCTAGAATTGACACACCGGTCCCCAGGCAGCAGGGGAGGCAGAAAGCCTCTGGGGAGCGTGCTGTGTGTGGCTCAGAACCTGAGTGGATAGGGTGCACCCTGGGAAGATACAGACTCAGATGGTGGATGCCACCAGGGGGACAGGGGAGAGTCTGGACCACCTGTGATGCTGGGGTCGGTGGCAAGTTGGTGAAAAGACCGGCGGTGGGGATTATGTGCGAGGTGACTCCCAGGGGAGGTGGGTGAGCTGCAGGGCGAGGCTCACTTCCTGGTGTGTCCTGGAGAGTTGCAGGGCACAGCCAAGTCCGGGACCGAGAATGTCCCCACAGGTACTCAGGGAGGGGGCTGGTGGCTGGTCAGTCATGCCCGATTTTTCCTTCTTGCACACTGCTTCTTTGGAGTGGAGACATTTCTTCTGTGGCCTTTATGATACTCACCCTTGCCATCGTGAAATAAAGTCTCTTTTACAGACAGGCCATAAAGAGCCTTGGAATTTCCACTAAAAACAGAAATGTTGAAAGCCACAAAGATTATTAATTGCTGTCAGTAGATGGATCATAAATTATACAATAGATTGCACAATGTGATTTCAATTTATTTGTACATTACTTTTATAGTAAACGATTTCCCTTAAAATTGATCTAAGAAATACAATTTAGAGAAACAAACCCAGCAAAGATTACAGACCCTAAAAGGGAAATTGAATGTCCTAAAGATGTAGACACAATGAAAATTATCAGAGAGCTCAGTCCTAGCATGAAAAACAAACACTCATTTATAATTTTTAACTTGCCAGAACTTCCCTCACCCTCCTATACATGCTAAGGAACTAAAATCTACTTGAACGCAGTCTCCTTCCTGTGCTTGTTTATATGCTCTAAGCAAGAAACCAAAAGATACAAGTTGACAAAATAATGAGGTTGCTGGGCACAGTCACTCAAGCCTGTAATCCAAGCACTTTAGGAGGCCAAGGCAAGAGGATTGTCTGAGTCCAGGGGTTCAAGACCAGCCTGGGCAACTTGGTGAAACCTTGTCTCTACAGTATATCAAAAAAATTAACTGGGTGTGGTGGTGTGCCTCTGTAGTTTTGGCTACTTGGAAGGCTGAGGCGGAAGGATCGCCTGAGCCCAGCAGGTCGATGCTGGGGTGGTCATGAGTGTGCCACTGCCCTCCAGCCTGGACGACGGGGTGAGGCTACAGCTCAAAAAAAGGGGGGATGGGAAATGAAGTATTTCAACAGTCTCCAAGTTGGTTAAATTATGGAGTTAGCGCCTGTCCTGTAAATATTTTGGAATGACTTCGAACATTATGGAAGATAAGCCTTTGCAGTTTTCTCTTCGGGATATGAGTTCTTTAAAGATGAGCCCTGTGTTGCTTTGGTAATGCAAGTTTGACCTGGCACATCAAAAGGCAGTCACCCTTGGATAGAGGGTAACGATCACACGGTTCTGAGTGTCTGCATTGTGGTGTAGTGTGTTAAAACCCTTCCTATGTAAGAGCGCTGCTTACCTTGATCAAGAGAAGTGGGATACACCTGTTGTTAAGCTTTGGGACCCTGCTAGAGTGAACCTCAGCTCCAGATTTTGGGGACTGATATTGATACTGTTACCTGCAGTTACTATTTCTGAAGCTGGTTGAATGACTCTTGGAATTTTTCTAAGCAGGAAGAGAGTAGAATTAAGGTAGGCAGAAAACAAGAAGAGACTTCTGGATATTTTGAGTAAGACAATATCAGTTGTCATGATTTACCGCAGCTATTATTTATATTTATATAAGGGAGACCCACAAAAAAGCCCCCTGGAATTTATTTATTAAAAAATCGTGTATTTCTTTTTACACGTTTCAAGTTCAGTCACCTTCAAAGTCCTCTCTGTTGGATGCAATTCACCTATTGAGATGCTTTTTCCGATGCTCAAAACAGTTTTTGAACTTGTCGATTCTGATGCCATTTAGTGCTTCTGCTGATTTTTGTTTCACCTCTTCCCCATCAGAAAAACATTTCCCTTTGAGGACTTTTTTCATCTAGGGAAACAAACAAACAAAAAGTCGCTCAGGGTGAGATTGGGTGAATAGGGAAGGTGGGGCATGGTGGTTATGACATTTTTGGTCCCAAACTGCTGAACATGGAGCAAGGTATGGGCAGCTGACTTGTAAATCGCCCATCATGGAAACGGGCAAATGCCTTGAAGTAATCTAAAAAGAACCACTTACCTAGTGGGGGAAGCTTTTACAACAAGGAGCTCATCCTCCAAAAGATAATTCTGGGTTTTTGGGTCCCCCACCCCCATGCTAATATTTATATTCTTTATCAATATGATTATTGGCCAAGTGTCAGAAAATCTGGCTATTTTGTATGAATTTATGTAAAGAAGAATAAAAGTGAAAGACAAGCAATGGGGCAAGGGACTGGTAACCACCTTGGAGTTCTGTTAGCTTGGCGGGGGGTCCAGCAGACCCTGGGGGTGCCCCCATAGCCTCAAGAACTTGCCTTTTGGATGCCTCCAGCTGACTTTCCACATATCTGCATCTCTGTACCTGCGGGTTTTCTGCATTTCTGTGCCTGCAGGAGCAGGGGGGTGTTTGCCCCCCTACCACCCTGCTCCCACACTCAAGCAATGATGCTCAGCTCATGACACACCCCAGACACACCCTTTGCCCCTCAGGCAGGGTTCTCTTGAAGCCTGTGACATGCACCATTGCCCAGAGTGTCCTTGCAGGGCTGAGACTCAGCTGTCCACAGTGGTGAAAGACATACGGGTGTGCCTCGGCAGGCTCCCTCCCCCTTGTCCCTGTGCCAACTCCCTACTTTCCTGCAGAGTTGGGGGTACCTCTTTAATAGCCCCTTGCCTTTGGATCATTGTCTCAGCGTCTGCTTCCAGGAGACCCCAGACTAAACAAGTGGACATACAAGGGACTTGCTTCAGATTGAACGCCCACTGCAAACTGTGAACCGGAGGGTGCCCACCGTGGGGACAGGCATCAGGACCCCACACACCAGGCTGAGGACTCACAGGCAAGCTTTCCCAGAAGAATGGACAAGGCATCTAGAAAGAGTGCAGTGTTCAGGGACTCAACAAGGCCCTGTGCCATCCCTGTCCTCTGCTCCCTTCAGTAAATATTGCTGTAAGTAGCTTATCACACGTAGACATTGTACCTAAGAGATGTGAGTATGGGGTTCAAGGGGGAACAGCATTTTCGATACGGTATCTTCTCTCAGACTTTCATTGGTGAGGCAGTCTTTCATGTCTAACCTCTTTCTCTAAGTCACTCCAGAACCTTGTTCATGCCATAGATTGGATTTCTACAGTCGCTGTAACAAAGTCTCACACACTGGAGAACTCAGACAAGAGAATTTATCTTCTCATATTTCTGGAGGCCAGACGTACAAGTCAAGGTGTTGGCAGACGTGGTTCCCACAGAGGGCTGCAGGGACGGATCTGTCCCGGCCTCTCTCCTGAGTGTGTACACGGTCATCTTCTCTGTGAGCCTCAATTCTCTTCCTCTGTGTATGTCTCTGTGTTCAAATTTCTCATGTGTATAAGGACACTGGTCATATTGGATGAGGGTTCATTCCAATGACCTTGTTTTAACTTGATTACCCTGGTAATCAAGGTTAGATAGGGTTACCTTGGTCATCAAGTCGGTAGTCAAGTCAAGTCTGAGTCAAGGTGTCAACAGGGCTGGTTCCCACAGAGGGCTGTCAGGGAAGGATCTGTCCCCGCCTCTCCCCTGAGCATGTACACGGTCATCTCTCTGAGCCTCAATTCTCCTCCTCCGTTTGTGTCTCTGTGTTCAAATTTCTCAAGTGTATAAGGACACTGGTCATAGAGGACGAAGGCTCACTCTGATGACCTTGTCTTGACTTGATTACCTTGGTAATCAAGTTGGCAGCCATCATACGGTAGTTCTAGCTTTAATGTTTTGAGGGACCTCTAGGCTGTTTTCCATCATGGCTCCACCATTTTGCGTTCCTGCCAACAGGGTGCAAGGGCTTCAACATCTTCACATCCTTGCCAACATTTGTTGTCTTCTTTTATATAGAATGGCCGTCTTGACAAGCGTGAGGTGGGTATCTCATGGCGGTTTTGATGTGCACTTTCCTGTCCAAATAAAGCCGCTCTCCAGGTACTCAGGGTTAGGACTTCATCCCTCCACCATGACCATGTTATGGTGTCATCCTCTTTCTTTCCCTTAGTCCACCATGAGCTCTTCAAGGTCAGAGCCTGAAGTTTTTTCTTTGTGTATTTGGCACAGCTGCTGGAATCTTTTTCTTTTTTAAACTTGTGTTTTGTTTTGGTATAATCACTTAGCATAAGATCTAGGCTCTTGACAAATTTTCAAGTGTACAGTGCAGCAGTTAACTATGGGCCCAGATGTCTAGAGCTTATACATGTCGCATATCTGGTATGTTAGGTCCTTTGACTAGTAACCCCCTTTACCCTCAGCCCATGGTGATCACCAATCCACTCTTTGATTCTGTGAGTCTGATTACTTTGGGTCCCTCCCTTGAGTGGAATCACACAGTATTTGTCTTTCTGTGACTGGCTTGTTTCACCTAGCATAATGTTCTCAAGTTTCAGCCATGTTGTTGCATGTGCCAACATTTAGTTCTTTGTGAAGGCTGAGTAGTATTCCATGGTGTATATATGCCAAAATTTTTTTTACTTATTCATCTGTTGGTGGACAGATTATTAGGTGGTTTCCACATCTTGGCTATTGTGAATAGTGCTGTGGTGAGCATAGTGGGATCTCAATTCTTTTGGATAAATAATAGCCAGAAATGGGTTCCTGGATCATAGGTAGTTCTATCTTTAACTTTTTGAAAAACCTCCATAACGTTTTCCACGAAGGCTTCACCGTTTTGCATTCCCACCAGCAGTGTGCAAGGGCTCCAGTTTCTACACATCCTTGTCCACATTTACCATCTTCTTTTACACACAGTAGCCTTCTTGACAGGTGTGAGGTGATATCTCATTGTGGTTTTAATTTGCGTTTTTCTTACGATTGGTGACAGTGAGCATTTTGTCGTATACTTGTTGGCCAGGGGCACGTCATCTTTGAAGAAGTATCTTTTAAGCACTCAGAAAACACGTTTAAGTGAAAGAATAAGTAAAAAGTAGATGCTCAGCAGAGGTCATTGAATGAACTGTTGCTAATTTATACTAAGGTACAAATGGATGATACCAGGTCCTTCCTGACAGCAGGTTTTTATTGCTGTCAGGAGCTAGTGCTGAGGTGAGAACAAGGGCTATGGGTCTTTAGCAGGGGCATGAGGGGAGCGATCGACAGGGATACTAGAAGAGAAAGGGTGTTCTCCAACAACAAATACTGATTTTCAAATTTTCCTTGGGCCATCCTTACATTGGGGACTTTTGAATTTAAAATCTTAACCTTACACTATAGGTGGTTGAGGGGGACCCAAAAACCCGGAATTATTTTTTTGGAGTGCAGGCACCCTTGTAGCACACGCTTCTCCCACTAGGTAAGTGTTCTAGGAGCCATCGGCATCCATGGACCAGCTAGCGTGGTTGGGAGAGGCTGCGTTCAGCTTCAGTGAATTTTTGGGGGGAGATTCTTCTACCACATTTGCCCATTTCATGATGGATGATTTATAAGCACACCTGCCCACACCGTGCTGAGTGTTCAGCAGTTCTTGACCAAAACTGGCATGGTCCCCAGGCCCCACCCTACCTATTCACCCAATCTCACCCCGAGCAGCTTTTAAAAAATTGTTGTTTCTCCAGATGAAAAGTGTCCTCAAAGGGAAATGTTTTGCTGATGTGGAAGAGGTGGAACAAAAAATGGCAGAAGCGTTAAAAGTCATCAGAATTGAGGAGTCCAAAAACCGTTGTGAGCAGCGGAAAAAGCATCCTGATAGGTGTATTGCCTCAAACAGAGGGTGCTTTGAAGGTGACTGAAGTTTAAACATGTCAGAATAAATGCACACACATTTTTGTAAATAAATGTTGGGTTCTTTTGTGTGTCCCTTCATAAGTGATTGGGAAACCGAGTTAGACACCCCTGGTAAGATGGGGAGAAAAAACATTTCCTTCTTTCTGGCTTATCTCAGAAGATGTTCTCTAAGCTCCAGGCTATTAATAGCCCTGCAAAGATTTCTGGGTGACCCTTGCTACCTCCATTACCCTTTTCAGTGGCTTGGTATAATTTCATCTTTTTTCACGACATAATATTCACACAGGGCCGTTACACACGTGATGGGATGAGCCTGCATAGAAAAGAGGAGATGACAACCTTAAGGGAAATTTTTAAGTTGAAAATTGCCCAAGACGTTCGAGTGAAGCACACATATGCTAATGACATACAAATTACATACAAATCATATGCAAATATATCCTTCATCTATCCAAGTCTCCTTCTGCTCTGATGTGGCCCTCGGGAAGCGTCCTGCTACAAATCATCAATCTCTCAAGAGTTGATTTAACAGTCTCCTCATTCTTTAACCTTCTGTTACCTAATTGCCTTCATTAGCTAGAATAATGCACGAATGCGTTCCTTGGAATCTTCTAAGAAAGAGCCCGTGGTTTCCACAAAGGGATTTTTACTTGGTGAACAGTCTTATCACATCGATACACAGACCCATACACACATATATATGCACAGATCTACATATATATGCAAAAGCTGCATTTTGAAAGATGTTAAAGGAAATTCGAATGCAAATAGAAGACACATTCATAAGAGTGATCACTTTCAAATTAAGCACATGCCCTCTTTAAGAACTCTTCTGTGAAATGCATGACTCTGGGTGATTGGGAGAGCACACCAGTCACATTTAGGTACCAAATAGGTCTCACAAAAGCTGTAACGATAGACATTGACAGGATACTCATTTTAAAAAGAAAACGTAACTATATTGGCGAATGTAAGGCAAGTTGTCCGGAAAACTTGGCAGGCATTTTTAAGGTCACTGTGGGGACGAATCATGGTCACAGACTGAGAGAGAGGAGGCCTCATGCCTGTCTCTCTGTTCATAGGCACGGAAAACCCTCCATGCGTGCTTGGAGGTGAAGACAGAGTTGCAGTCGTGCTTATAGGAAGCATAGAGCTTCAGGGAATGGTGCAACAGCACTTTCCCGAAACAAGTTAAAGGAACACAGTTTTCTGCTCCGATGAAGTAGCTGAACGTATAGAAAGAGTGACCGAGATCCAGCCAGCTGTCACCCTCTCCCTCATTCCCCTGCTTCCATGTCCTCAGTAAATCAGTAAACACTCGCTGGGTATCTATGGTACACAGACGGGGAAACAAAGAAGTACAAGTATACACTGGCCACCAACAATTTTTTTTTTTTTAAATTTTTAGCTTGTTTTGTCTGTGTGTGGGTAGAGACAGGGTCTCACTAAGTTGCTCATGCTGATCTCAAACTCCTGGCCTCAAACGATCCTCTCATCTTGACCTCCAAATATGCTGGGATTATAGGCATGAGTCACCCCACCTGGCCCATCACCCCATTAACATTATCTTATAAGTTATCATCCAGCTTAGCTAGTATAGCCATACAGCACAAAGATCGCAGTTAAGGGCAGGAATGTGGAACTATGACAAGTTATTTAACGAGAACTGGACTTTCATTCACCACTGCACGGGTCATGATCCTGGCTGCTTGCTACAGACACGACTGCAGTGCATAGGAAGGTCGTCGGTTGTATTTTGAAATTTGATATCCTGAAAAGTCTTATTAATTAATTACAATTAATGAACTGTATTGCATTTGAGAGAGATTGAAGAGAAAGTGAATCGACACTCACATTCGTGGTTGTATCTGAAAATATTTCACTTTCACCTTATCTATCGGTTTATGTTCTCACTCACAGACACCAAAAAACCAAACCTATCATTGGTGTGAAAGATCATAGACTCACAGCCACCACACCCTTCCAGATAGAGCTATGTCCCAAGGGCTACACCAATCTCAGAAAGAAGCTGCTAGCAGCAACAGCTCTTACTTCTTCTTCTTTTTGAGTTGGAGTCTCACTTTGTCACCCAGGCTGGAGTACCATGGCACACTCATGGCCACTGCAACCTTGACCTTCCATCCCAGCCTTCTAAGCAGCTGGAAGTAGGAACTACAGACACATGCCACTATGCCCGACTGGTTTTTGTGACTTATTGTAAGACGTGGCCTCACCAAGTTGCCCAGGCTGGTCTCGGATCCCTGGGCTCAGGCGATCCTCCCGCCATGGCCTCCCAAAGTGCTGAGCCACAGCGCCCGGCCAGTTCTTGCTTCTTAATGCATTTCTTTAGCCTTATTTAGAAAGCACGCCAATAGTGTTTACTATGTACTAGGTCTATTCTAAGCATTCTGAAAATATTAATCCTCCAAAGAGCCCTGTGTGGTCCGGACTATGTTCTACGAGAAAACTGAAGCACAAAAAAATAGAAGCATTTTACTCAGGTCCCCACAGTGCAAATTCAAACCCAAGGCAGGCAGCCTGGCTCCAGGGGCTGTGTCTTCAGCCACTACTTACGTGTCCCTTTCTTTTAGGCCATAAGATTTCCTAAACACTTTCATAATTTTCTAGTCACATGCCAGGATAGCGCCAAGAATTAGGGACTGGAGGTGATCCAAAGCACATTCGTTACCATTCAGAACCAGGAAGAAGATCACATCCAAAAGTTCATTGAGACACAAAAAGAAAAAAGAAGTTGCTTATAATCTCAATGCCGGAAGTGATCCACCAATCTGGTTGTCATCCGTAGTGACCGGACTGTCGAGTTCTGCTCTGCCAACAGTATCGGCACGCATGGGAGAAGAATGGAGGGCCAGTCATTCTCAGAGACCAGACTAAATATTTCAGCTGAGGCAGAACAGAAAGCGCCTAAGGTTTTGGAAACTGCAGCCAGCGAGTAAGACCAGGTGGAAAGCAGCGAGACAAGAATCAGAGAAGTCCAAAGCAGCCCCTCCAGCGCTTCCGAGGGAGCCAGTCTGTGGTCTGCCGCTCGGCTGATTCAGCCATTCAGCCACTGGGAGGGAAAGGGGACATTGACGACAGGCGTGCATTCGGAGTTTGTTTATTTTTTGAATTCAAGGGGTTATGGAGTCCATCACCCAGGGGGTGATCTGGTTCTCAGCCTCTACCCCCTTCTTTCCTCCCTCCCCCCTTTAGGGATTCCTCAGTATCTTTTTTGTTGCCATTCTCCTGCCTGTGTGTATTGTGCCTAGTTCCCACTTACAAGTGAGAACCTGTGGTATTCAGTTTTCTGTTTCTGTGATAATTCGCTCAGGAGAATGGTCTCCAGCCACATCCATCTTGCTGTAAAGAACTTGATTTTACAACAGATGTTGGCGAGGATGCGGAGAAAAAGGAATGCTTCTACACTGCTGGTGGGAATGCAAACCAGTGGAACCTCTTCGGAAGACAGTGTGGCGATTTCCGAAAGAACTAGAAATTGACCTTCCATATGACCCAGCAATTCCCCTATTGGGAATATACCCAGAGGAACTCAAATCATTCTACAAAAAAGATACCTGCACACGTATGTTTGTTGCAGCTCTATTCACAATAGCAAAAACATGGAACCAACCATGTTGCCCATCGAAGCCGGACTGGATAGAAAAAGTGGTTCATATACACAATGGAATATTATGCAGTCATAAAGAAGGATAAACATATGGACTTTGCAGCAACTTGGATGGATTTAGAGTTGATCATACTCAGTGATCTTCACAGAAACAAAGAACAGAGTACCATATGCTCTCACTCATAAGCGGATCTTGAACAATAGTACTGTACCCTGGTAGTACTGTAAGAAAGGGTTTGGCAGTAGTGGGCAACTGCCAGGGAAGGAGGGTGGGATTGGCAGTTGAGGGAAACTGCCAGGGGAGGGAGGGGCATACCTCATCAACAAGGGTAGCTGCATAATCAACGTTTGTATACCTAACTCTGAATTGTACCCCACACCTTTAAAATTTTTTTAAAATAACTTGATTTTATTCTTTTTTATGACTGCATAGTATTCCAAGGCATACAAGGAACACATTTTCTTTACCCAGTCCACTTTTAATGACCACCTAGACTTCCAGCCAATTCTAGCTTATCCTTTGGCAACTAAACTTGATAAACTTTAAATTAACATCTCTTCCTGGTAGCCATTCCAGCTTGCCTAGACTCAACGTGGCTACATTTGAACACTTAAAAAAAACTGATGCCTACCTAAAATACCTCATTTGCTAGAAAATAACTAATTAAAATTAGGGACAAATTGAAAGCGAGGTATTGCCCCAAGGTAGGTGGAGAGAAAAGTGGAAGCTGCATAGAAGAAGACGCTACATGCCACAGTGAGGGGCCTCAAGGTTGTCCTCTGAGAAGGACCCCAGACCCTCCACAGGGACCCTCACTTACCAGGAGCAGGCCTGACCATTAGTAGAGTCATGCTTCCCTATGCTTCTCCCAGGAGAAGCTTGTAGCTATTTTAAAAGCTCCATGCAGTAACCAGAACAGCATGGCACTGGTACAAAAATAGACGCACGGAGCAATGCAACAGAATGGAGAACCCAGAAATAAAAAAAGCTGTCTTACAACCATCTCATCATTGACAAAGTCAACAAAAACAACCACTGGGGAAGGGATATCCTCTTTCACAAATGGTGCTGGGAAAACTGGCTAACCATCTCACACCAGTCAGAATGGCTAGCATTAAGAAGTGAAAAAACAACAGAAGTTGGTGAGGGTGTGGAGAAAAGGGAGCTTTCATGCACTGTTGGTGGGAATGTAAGCTGGTTCAATCCCTGTGGAAAGCAGTTTGGAGATTTCTCAAAGAATGCAAAATAGCTTCACCATTCAACCCAGAAATCCCAGTACTGGGCATATCCCTGAAGGAGCATGAATCACTCAACCAAAAAACAATTATTTTTTGGAGGGCAAACCTCTTATAGTAGAGGCTTTCACCCCTAGGGAAGTGTTCTAGTAACCTATTGACATCTGTGCACCTGCTAGCATTGTTGTGAGAGACTGTGTTTGGCTTCAGTGAATTTTTTTTTGGAGATTCTTTCAAGGTGCTTGCCCAGTTCACGGTGGGTGATTTACAAACGCACCTGCCCACACTGCACTGAGGGTTCAGCAGTTTTGGAACCACCATGGCATGATTCCCATGCCCCACCCTCCCTATTCGCCCTATCTCACCCTGAGTAACTTTTATTTGTTTATTTCCCGATGACAAAAGTCCTCAAAGGCAAGTGTTTTGCCTGTGTGGAAGAGGTGAAACAAAAAATGGCAGAAGCACTAAGAGACATCAAAATCGATGAGTTCAAAAATTGTTCTGAGCTCCTGCATCCTGTAGTGTTCCCCAGCTCCGTGCTTGCATTATTTTTTTCTGTCATGATTGGATTGGTGTTTGGGAGTTCTAAATGTCCTTAGAAGACTTGCAATTTTTTCTGGCTTTTCTGTGTTGCTTTCAGCTAACTCAAGCCTTTTCAATAAGTTGTTATCTAACTTGCAATAAAGCTAGACAGGCCTGGAAAGGGATGGACGGTGCTCCCCACCCCAGGCCCTACTTCACAAACAAGTTGGGTTTGATATAATTTTTCCTCACTAGTATTTAAGTATCACAGTTTTTCCTTTAATAGGTCATTCTAAAGTTATGCTGTCAATTTTTTTTTCAGGAGTAAGCATCACATTTACCTGCTTGCACCATGTACTCCTGCCTTTGAAAGTGTTTAATGGGGTCAGGCACATGTGGATAAAGCATCTCGATAGGTGTCTTGCATCTAACGGAGAAGACTTTGAAGGGCACTGAAGTTTAAACATGTAGAATAAATACACTATTTTTATAAATAAATTCTGGGTTTTGGGGGGCCCCCCTCTATGTGAGGGACACATGCTCTGGGGGGGCGGGACAAGCCTGGTTCTCCTGCAGATCAGGGTCTCTCAGCCCTGTCACCATCAGTGTCGGGGGCTGATACGTCTCTGTTGAAGGGGCTATCCCATGCACTGCAGGATTCTTTAGTTGTATTCTGGCCTGTACCTTCTCAGTGCCACCAGCACCCTCCTCAGTTGTGTCAGCAAAAGTGCCTCCAGACATTGCAAACCATCTTTGTTGAGAACCACTGGTATGGAGCATGGTGATGTATTGAGTCTTGTGGTTGAACAGTTGAAAGAATTCGGATTTCTCTCTCTCCCTCTCTCTCTCATGTTTCTCCTTAGGGTTTTCCCTCTCAATGGGTCAAGCCTCCCAAAGTCACAAGTAGAACGTGTGGCCCTAACTGTGGCATAAAAATGGGCACCATGCTTGAAATTGAAATCCTGCCGAAAAACCTCAGACATACAGCAGATGTTACTAATGAAAGGTTTGTGGAGGGCTTGGTCCTCCCCATTACCAGCAGCTAGGGGAGGCCCCCGCTCTGACTAAATCAAACTATTGCTAAGATGATCAGAGCTTTTCCAGGTAAAAGTGGTCAGTCCCTGAAGGCCCACTCAACCTCCCCAGTCAGAAATTCTTACCTCCAGGGCTTTGCCGTTGAAGGAAGCAATGCAAGTCTGAAGCCACAAGGCTGTAAAATCACATGGAGTTCACCTGTGTGACCTCCTGCATCCTAGAATTCCATGAGTGCACCTTCGTTCCTGCCTTGGGTCCTGGAATTCTACGAGTGCACCTTCATTCCTTCCCTGCATCCTAGAATTCCTACGTATGCCTTCATTTCTTCCCTCCCTTCTAGAATTCCGTGAATGTGATATCACTTTTTATGAACTTTCATTCACAGCCCACTCATGGTTAATATTGAACTGGTGGTTAAGATCCTTAAGTGGAAACCTGTGTGTAGTTAGACTTTATATCTATGCTCAGGTGGTTAGAACTTTGTATTTCAACGTAGAAACTCGTGTGTGTCCTTATAGAGAAGCATGCTTTCATTTTCTAATCACCATGAGACAGCTCCTGCAACTATCTGACACATCAGATGTGTTCAATAAATATTTGTTGAATGAAACAGTCAGTGGGTTCATTTTATTCCCCAGTTAATTTTTTTCTGTGAGTTTGGCCCACCCATTTTATTTTAACTTCCCTTAAAAGAAAAAAACTTTAGATTTTGTATAGAATTTTAGATTTACAAAAATGTTGTAGAGATAGTGCAGAGAGTTCTCTGTATCCCTGGTCAGGCTCCCCGCTTGTTAATATCTTACATGACCATGGTTCATTGGTCAAACTAAGTAACTGGCATCGATGCATTGGTATTAACTACACTCCCAGCTTTGCTTGGATTTCATTAGTTTTTCCATTAATATTCTCTTTCTGTTCCAGGATTTAGTCGTCACAGTCTCCTCGGGTCTGTGGCAGTTTCTCAGTCTTCCCTTGTTTTTCATGACTTTGACAATTGGGGGAATACTGGCCAAGTATCCTCCCCAACTCTGTCCTTGCATTATTTTTTTTCTGTCATGAGTGGATTGAAGATTTGGGATTTTAAATGTCCTTAGAAGACTTGCAATTTTTTCTGCCTTTTCCGGCTCTGTGTTGCTTACAGCTAACTCAAGTCTTTTCTCTAAGTTGTTATTTAAGTTGCTGATAAAGCTAGACAGGCCCAGAAGGAGATGAACAGTGCTACCCACCCCAGACCCTACTTGACAAACAAGTTGGGTTTGATATAATTTTTCCTTACTAGTATTTAAGTATCACAGTTTTGCCTTTAATAGATCATTCTAAAGTTACGTTGTTGATTTTTTTTCCTGGAATAAGCATCACATTTACCTCCTTGCACCATGTACTCCTGCCTTTGAAAATGTGTACTGGGGTCAGGCACATGAGATTGTATGTATAATGATATACACATGTCTGGGTTCACACACACACGTTAACTCATGTTCAGTTAGGCACTTGAATCAACACTTGATGAAAATTCTGTCCCTGTCATTTATCTAGGTTGTAGTCAGAAGTTTAACAAGGCCTCTCTATATCTTGGAGACAAAATAAAGTAACATGAATGATCTGGTTGTAAAATTCAACAACTTTGTTTCTGGTGGTACCAAGAGTGTTGGTTGATCAACTGGTGACTGTCTGGAGGAGGCTTCCAGAAGTGGACAGCTGGACTTTTTCCTGGGTTCTATTCTGGGATATCCTAGTCGCCCCGACTTGTGAAAATGCGGAAGGCGAGTAAGAAAGTGTGTAGAGCTACAGATTTATCTCACTCCTCAGGTGAAAGTAACATTGCATCAAAATCATCTTGACAAACAGGCATTGTAGACCAAACTAACTGATCCAACGTGGTAATGTACCCTTATGCTTCAGAGTATGATTCTTCGTGAGTGTATGAGTTTGTTATGGATGCCATAACCAAATACTACAAATGAGTGGTTGAAAGACCAGAAATGTGTGCTCCCACGGTTCCAGCAGCTAGGAGCCTGAAGTCAAGGTGTCAGCAGGGTGGGATGCTTCTATGGTTGGTGAGGAGAATCTGTTTTGTGCTTCTCTCTGAGTTTCTGGTGATGTTATGGTGATCTTTGGTGGCCTTTGGACTGAAGAAACATCTTTAGAATCTCTGCCTTTGTTTCATTTGCCGTTCTGTCCAACTATCCCCTTTTTATAAGGACATCAGTCACAATGGATTAGGAACCTACCCTACTTTGTGGGTATAACTAGTTAAGACTTCATCTTTTCCATTTCCAAAGAATGAATGAATTTTCAGGGGACAAAATTCAACCCATAAACAGTTCTGGTTACAGCAAAACCTAATGGTGTCAATCCCACAGATGACTGCGCTCTGAAATTCAGACAGGACAGTGGGAATCGTTCATCTCATGATGTGTAAGGTCTCTGCTGGGAGGATGCATAGCTGACACAGTTGTTGGGAATCACTGAAGGCCTGATCACTCACACGTGTGATACCTGGGCTGGTTGATTTTAAAGAGTAGGTCTGCTGACCAGTGCCCCTGCATGAGTCCTCCTCCCTACTCGCCCTCCCCACCCCCCCTCCCGCCATGGCTGTGCTTCCTCACAATATGGCCGCCATGAGGTCATATTATCAGCCAGTCGTAGGCTCCAGGCTTGAGTGTTTTAGGGAATGATATAGAAGATACCTTGCCTTTTGTGAGTCAGCTTCAAGGTTACAGAGTATCATTGTCCCCACACGTTCCTGGATGAGGCAGCTATAAACTCCCAGATTGGAGGGGAGAGGAATGAGGTTGCACCTGATGGGGAGTGGCCAAGTCGTACTGTGGAATGGAAGGACATGTGGAATGGGAGGTGGTGTTGTGACCGCTTCTGGGGAACATCGTCTGTCCTAGCATCCCTCTTCCCCAGGGTCAGGCTAGCTGGTTGGGAGATAATCTTATGTAGTCTATCGTGCAAACCTGCCTTTTGAAATTTATCCATTTTTCCCCCTTAATTTGATTTTTCTGTAGAGAGGAATTGATCGACAAATTTCATCCTGTGGAATACAAGATGACTCACTCAAAGATGGCATTCCTTAGGACCCTTGCTAAATCATGCCGGGACCTGGTGAGATCTGTAAGAAAGTTCTTGGAAATACAAAAGAGTCAAAGCAAAAGCAAAGTCCTCCAAGGTACGTGACGGTGAAGTGTTCATGCTGAAAGACCATCACTGTAAATAGCTCTTTGTTCAAAGAAAATTGCACAAATCCTCATGTAAAAATCAGTACAGAGTGTTTTCATCCCAGGGAGGGAAGATACAGGGCATGGTAGCCATTAGAAAAGAAATTGAAGACAAGCCTTTTCAGTCTAGTGATTATGAGCCAAGCCTTCACCAACAATCACAATAATTTAAATTCTTCCCAGACCTCGAAGAGCCCTGCATCGGCCCCCTCACTGTCTTGACCGCACAGGAAGAAGTCACAGGCACAGTTTTCTCCACAAGTCAAACAGATTTAGGGCTTTCCCTTTCTAGCCATGACGCCTTTCACCCTTTTAGTCTTCCTTTCTCAGTTCTTATGGGTTAAGACTGATTCCTCGTATCCACCTGCAGGTTTTCCAAAGTGGTTGCTAGAAACTTTCTTCCGGGAAGTTCACCTCATTCTAGAAAAATTAGCCACTGCGATGGCTTGGCAATGCCCTCTCCCTGGAGACCCCTAACCCACGCCTGCACAGAGCAACCCGCAGGCCATTAGGAGTTCAGTTTAGAATTGTTTTCTCAGCATGTCCCTGTCTCCTTTGTTCACAAATGTCATAATATTGTGACTGACATTTCCAGTCTTGTCTCCATCACTTTCTGTGTGAAATCTATGGATGTCTGTTGTTTTTTTTTTTCCTGAGTTCATAAGGCAGTCAGAATTGGTCTTGATGTTTATATAAAGACAAAGCTACTGGTTTCTTTCGACTCAATTCTCTATCTTTTCAAATTGAATGCTAAGTTTTCTTGCAATTCTTCAAACTTAATAATTGAAACATTTAAGGATGTGACTTTTGCCTCAGAGAATGACTTCGGTTGAAACTTTAAAACTTTACTACTTTGTAGTCGTGATATATTATCGTTAAAATAATCAGCAACTCTAGTTTTTACTTTCTTTTTGCCTGAGTTTTTTATTAGAATTTTATTTCCTGCTCATATGCTTTCAGAAGCAGGAAATAAAATTCTAAAAGAAAACACAGAACACAATAAAACCATCATGCATATTTCTATCATTCAGACTGAAAAATTGTTATAATTATCTATCTTTATTTCAGTATCTGTATTAATTGCACGTGTAATGGGTGCATACATTCTTCATAAAGGAAAGAAAAATCAATCAATGCTATTGACAATGCTGATTTCTCCTCTGAGGGTTACACACAGTTCCATTTCATTTCTAATTCCTCTTATCTGGAGCTCACTAACAGGGGTTAGGTGTATATTGCTTTCATTCATTCATATGTTTTTAAAGCTATTTAAAAAACATAATCTGCATTTTATTTCCTCATTCCCTACTGAAAGTGCTTTCTGTCATCTTCTGTGTTTCTTCCTCCTGTAAACATTGCTTTGATATCTTCTAGTAAGTCTCTCATCCTGAATTTGTAGAAGTATTTCCTTATGGCATGTCCTTGGAAGGGAAATAAAGAAACTGATGGATGTCAGCATTCCTACTTTTAACGACGATTTCCCACTGCTCTTCAAAGCCTCTGTAGCAATTCACGTTCAAAGGTTAGCGTTTCAAATGTAAACTTTTACTAATAATATCTCGTTTGCACATGGTCAGAGTATACCACTGTTGTTATAGAGTCATATGGAAAGAATACATCTGTTTATATTACCTTCTCCTTGAATTCCTGACAGATCTTACTGTAAGTTTTTGATGTTATAATTCTGATGCATTAAAGTTTATTGCTCTTCTATTTTCCGTTTGGATCACTCCTTTTATTAATATTGAATGGCCTCAGTCGTGGTTGATTGTTTTTCCTGTATATCCTAAAATTGTTTTGCCATACATTGCTTTCCTTTTTGTCTTTTGCATTTGCTTACATTTTTGCTCATTGTTTTATTTCTTTCACCCTCTATTATTTGTATGGTATATTATACGCCCTCTTGTCTTCAAATATGTCCCTTGGCAAAAGAGAAATCGAAGGGCAATTTGATATTTGCACATTTTAAATAACTTGTTTATGACCTGAATCCTTATGGAAATTTTCTTTATGTTGTGTTTCTGGTCATCCGTCATATTCCACAGTTTATTTCTTCATTCCCTACTGAGGAATGAAGCTTTTATTCCCTACCGAGGAATTCTGGAATCAGAAACTCAGACTTTCTTTCCTCCCTCCCTCCCTTCCTTTCTTCCCTTTTTTCTGTGACCAGTCGGTAAACTCACCCACGTTTGTTGAGGATTCAGTATCTCTAGCTGTTTATTTTCTTTGATTTTTCTGTGTGTATTTCAGTCTGTACATCCAAGCCTTTTTCTTTCACTGTATTTCCACTCTCTACCCTTCACAAAAATAATTCCTTTGTTATTAGTCATTGCTTTGCTTTTTCCTTCTGCCTTCTGGAAGAGCTCTTCAAGTTTCTTCCACATGACTGGTGTGTTTTCTATCGTGTCAACTCTGCTATTTCCTCTTCTCCATGCTGATTTACTTGCTTTTATTGTATTTTTGAATGATTTTTATTTCTTTCTTCACTTTCCCTTTTATATTGGTTTTATGGACCTGTCCTTTGATTTCTTGGATGCCATTCTTGCTTCTCATTAAGGTCTTGAGACAGTTTAGCAAGCATTATTCTAGCTATCACATTATGCTGATTTTCAGAAGTATTTTTCTTCTCCTGACAGTCTAGGAGATAACTCCCACTTTTTAAATCCTGTGTTGTTTTATTTGTGGGTGCATGTGTGTTTGCACTCATCCTGGAGAGAGATTTACTCAGGCCCAGAATTTGCCAAAAGTCAAAGTAGACCGAGCCCCAGCTGAGACTGAGCACTGCCCCTCACATCCACAGGGACAGGTGATGGAGACAGCTCAATTTCAATGTCACTCAAGTTTTCATGGGGGGTGGCCTACAGTCCCTTGTTGGGTCCTTTGATAACTGGAGCCAACAGCACATACACCGTTCCCACCAGGCTTCTCACCTGCCTTTCCCTGATCTACCAACTCTTTCCACGTTGGAATTATCCAGAGTTCTCCACGTCTCCCACACCTCCAGGTTCCTTCCTCGCTTATAGTTTTGTCATGGTCTCTTCATTTAAAAAAAATTATGTGTACCTAATAAGATTGTGAAGCATGGTGATGGTAGAGTTGTGTTGACATGGGAGGGAGTGGTTTGGTCACTTCAAAATACCAGTCATCTGCAGTGGAAGCCAAATTTTCTGTCCTCTGAGCAGGGGCAGGGAGAGAGGGAGGAAATAATGTCTCGTCATGTGGGGAAGGAAAGAAAGCCTGGATAAGACCTCATTTGGGTTCCTTTGATTAGCCCTCTATGCATAGAATTCCCCCCCCCAGATATGTGTAATAAGTGTAATCCTTTGTCATCTTTTTGCTAAATCTTGGAAGGCCTTTTCTGAGATGCTAGCTAAAATCTATTCTTCATGATATGTATCCTAGTAAATTTTCTAGAAATCTCATTTTGGTTATAAATGCTTTCCATTAGACACGTACTTGAACATTGCTGAGTGTCCAATAGTCATGAACTGGCATTAGTTCTATGAAACAGTTATTTGAAAAATCATCATAAAATAGCTTGTTGTATAATGAATGCCTTGATGTCAGTAAGTCATTGGTAGTGGACAATAAACACGGGGGGGTTGACCGACTGAACTCACAGAAAAAAAGAAAGGAAAGGAGGGAGAGAGGGAAGAAGGAAGGGGGCAGGGAGGGAGAGAGGAAGGAAAGTCTGAGTTTCCGAGCCCGAAATCTGTAAGATAATTAGAAACACGCACAAAATGAATAGCAGAGCATTTTCTACCTGTGGATTGATGTAAGCAGACGTTCTGATTAAAGAAGAAAATGCTGCATTAAAATAAGCCATGTACCTTTTGTTTTATGTGCATTTATGCTAATATTTTACGATTAAGAGCCATGGCAAGAATGCAAGTTCTATCTGGACAGTTTTATTGATGTTTTTTGTTACAAATTTAGAAGCATAGGACACATACTATGCTTTTTATAAACCTCACAGCTTATAAAGCCACTGGAAAGTTGGCGAAAATCCACAGTTTCTGTCTTTTGGTCCTAATTCCTATGCTGTTTCAGTACTCTGCCAAGAGCCTTCACCATACCGTTTATTTCACATGAACTTTTGTTGTGCTCCACGGTTACTTCATCCATAGTGTTAAAAGTATGCAGGTGCACTAGCCAAGTGTATTTTTATGTTTCTGTTTTATTTACAGTGTACCTGCTTGTTTCTGTGGCTTTCAAGTGACATGGAGAGGATGCATCAGGACCCTCACCCCGTAATAACAAGCACATCAGTGTGGGAAGGGCTAGGAACAGATGTGTCCATCGTCTCCTCTTCAGGAAAACGATCTGACTTCATGCTGATGGATCAGATCAGCTGGCCTCTCCCAATGTGTGATTTGGGATGTACAAAGTGGCTCACCTTGGTCATATGCCTGCCGTGCCCTCCAACTGTTATAAATGTAGAGTGCTATTACAGATGATATCTAGGCAGGAAATTCTGTGACTTTTCACAAGGAACATGCTAAAGTCACAGTGTTTTTCACCTGTCCAAAAAAATTACCTTTAAAACTAAAAGATATTGCCGGGCTCATGCCTATAATCCTAGCACTTTGGGGGGCCAAGGTGGGAAGATTGCCTGAGCCCATGGGTTCGAGACCAGCCTGGGCAACTTGGCAAAACCTCTTCTCTACGATAAATCAAAAAATGAGCCAGGCGTGGTGCCGCGTGCCTGTAGTTCTAGCTACATTGGAAGGCTGGGGTGAAAGGATCACCTGAGCCCAGCAAGTCAAAGCTGCGGTGGCTGTGAGTGTGCCACTGCCCTCCAGACTGGGCAACAGAGTGAGACTCCAAATAAAAAAAAAAAGAAAAGAAAAGAAAAGAAAAAACATTAAAAGGTGTACATTTTTTTGAGGAATTCTACTAACAAAGGAATGTGAGTTGATAGCTTTTATGCCAACCTGAGGATTTATGAGTAAGTCATGATCCCAAGAGCATTGGAAGGTATCGGTCTAAATACCATCCTAATTAACACTGTTAGACAAAGATTAATTAGTTTACTTGGATTCACAGGGCACCAGGAACATGGTTGTTCATTATGAAAGGGAATAAACATTCCACTACTCTGAGACAAATGCTAATTCTAGGGTGTATAGGACCTGACAAACTTCAACAGGCTAATAATATTTTAACAAGGATTTTAATAGCATGCTGATGACAAGGCTGATGGGAAAGCATTTTCAATCACATCAAGACATGCTCATGTCCCTTGTACTATAATAAATAAGAGGCTCACTCGTGTTGCTGCCCTGGATTTGTTTACTGTCTGAGGTTGCTGCCCTGGATTTGCTTACTGTCTGAGGTCACTAAAACTTATTCTGGGTCACAGGTTAATGACCAATGCTTCCCCCTCCCCCAAAAAGGAATAAGTGTGTGTGTGTGTGTGTGTGTGTTTGAATTATGTCAGTTGCTAATTCAGTTCCTCTATTCATTAAGTCTGGTCTATTCTTAGAAATGTTATTGTCTTAGTCCATTTTCTGCTGCTATAACAGAACACCACAGATGGGGTAATTTATAAAGAGAAGGGATTTATTCAGCTTACAGTTCTAGAGGCTGAAACGTCCAAGAACATGGCACCATCATCTGGGGAAGGTCACCCGGTCGCGAAGGGTGAAAGCAAGAACTCGAGACTTGGAGAAAGGGGGAGCTGAACTCTGGTGAGAACTAACCCACGCCCGTGACAATGTCACTAATCAACTCATAAGTATGGTGCCCTCTTGACCTAAATCATCTTTAAAGCCCCACCTCCCAAGACTATGCCACTGGCAATTAAATTTCAACTTGAGTTTTGGAGGGGACATTTAAACTATGGCATTTCACTCCTGACCCCTCAAAACTCATGTTCCCATTGCACACAAATTACATTCATTCCTACCCCAACCCCCAAACCCTTAACCTGTTCCAGCATCAAATCAAAAGTTCAAAGTCTCCCCTAAATCAGATATAGATGAGACTCAAGACACAATTTGTTCTAGGGTGAATTTTCTCCAGCTGTCAGCCTGTGAAATCAAAACAGATTATCTCCTTCCAAAATACAATGATGGGATGGGACAGGTGTAAGATAGATGTTCCCATTTCAAAAGGGAGAAATGGGCAAAGAAAGAGGGGTGACTGGTCTCCAGTAAGTCCGAAACCCAACAGGGCAAACATAGCGTCTTCAATCTGGAGAATAATTGCCTTTGATGCCATACCCACTTCTTGAATACACCGGGGCAGGGGTTGGGCTCTCAAGAACTCAAGCAGCTCTGCCCCTTTGGCTTTGTTGGGCTTGGTTTAAGCAGCAACTCTGACAGGCGAGTCTCACGTTTGCAACCTTCCTAGGCTGGGTGACACACCAGTGACCCTGCTGTTCTGGAACGTTGGGGAAGCTTTACTCCCAGGGCTTCACTAGTTGTTGTCCTAGTGGGGACTCTCCCTGGGAGCTCCGCCTTGTGCCTGGGCCCCCAGTATGTCCATAACATCCTCTGAAATTTGGATGGAGATAGCTATGCTCCAGAACTCTCGCATCCTGCAAGCCTGCAGATTTGATGCCACATGGATACCACCAAGGTTTGTTGCCTGTACCTTCCAGAAGGGTGGGTTGAGCCACACCTGAGCCTACTTGCGCAACACCTGGGGCCACAACAGACAATAGAATCCTGAAGTTGCTTTGGGCAGAAAGCCTGTGGAGGGTGCCCCAGAGCCAACCCCTCAAACTATTCTTTCTTCCTAGATCTTTGGGACTATGGGGAGAGAAGTAGTCTTGAACCCCCCCCAATCCCTTTATCCCTTTGGGGTCTTTCTCTCATGTTTTGATGAATAGGACCTGGCTCCCTTCTAGCCATGGTCATCTCTTTAGCAATTGGTCACTTGGCCACACCCATTCTCTCTTGAGCAAACTTTTTTACTCTTTCCATGGCCTCGCTGCAAATTTTCTAAATCTTTCCATCCTGTTCTTCTTTTAATGATAAATTACATCTTTAAGTCATTCCTTTTTTTACTTCCTATCTTACTGTATGCACCTAAGAGTAGGCACACAATGGCCTGAATGCTTCGCTACTTGGCTATTACTTCCACTTCAGGTATCCCAATCCATCACTCTTATGTTCTGCACTTTGCAGAGACTGAGGACAAGACCCAATTCAGACAAGTTATTTGCCACTTTAAGATAAGGATGGTCTTTCCTTCTATTTCCATCACCTTGTTCCTCATTTCCAACGGAGACTTCATCAGAATGGCCTTACCGAGCAACATCCTGGTCATGATTTCTGGAGCAATCCCCCCAAAAATATTAAGACCTCCCCTATAGATCTTTCTTTCTAAACCCTCACCAGAATTGCCCTTCCTGCTCTATTCACAGCAATAGAGGCTTAGTCTGGCCTGCATCTCCAAACTCTCTCAGCCTCTACTCATTACCCAGTTCCAAAACTGCATCCACATTTTTAGATATTTGTTATAGCAACAACCTCACCCCGGGGACCAACTTTCTCTCTCAGTCCATTTTCTGCTGCCGTAATGGAATACCACAGACTGAGTCACTTGAAATTTTAAAAAATTTATATATTTGACTCATAGTTCTAGATGCTGGAAAGTCCAAGATCATAGTGCCAGCATCTGGTGAGGGTCATCTCATGATAGAAATGGGGAAGTCAGACGTGAACACTCCAGAAAGAGAGGACAAGGGACAGAACTCTGAGATAATCCACATCTGTGAGGGTAGAGTCCTCAAATAACTTCTTACAGCCTCCACCACCCAAAACTATTACATTGACAATTACTTTTTGACATGAGTTTTGGAGGAGACATTCCAATGATGGCAGGTGTCAACAAAGTCATTGGAGAAGGCATTCTTTATTTCCCATGATGACTGTATGTGGGCAACCCTCTTGTGGTTTTTAGGCCACACGAAGGATTTTGGCATTAGTAATAAAAAATATGTAATGTCAAAAATTAAGGGAAGGAAACCCAAACATTGGACACTGAGTACCTAGAAACAGAGGAAGGAAAAACACTATGAGAGAAAAAGCCTTAGGGAATTAGTAAATTCATAAAAATATAGCCGTATCATGGCAGGTCACAGAAAGTAAGTCAGACATAAATTAATTTTATGTTCTGTTTAAGGCTAAAGATGGACACTACCACTGCTTGGGGAAGGTCTTATCATCAGCTCAATCCCAAAGGATTGCCAGAAAAAGTGTAACAAAGGGCAATTGTCAATGCTGGAATTTCCCACCAAGTTCTTTCCCATTCTTAAGAATGTTTCAAGAACATAAAATCTTTTAGAATGGTGCAATGTCTAATGATGTGGCATTCTTCTTAACCTTCCTTATTTCCAATTTATTTGCAAGGCAACAGCTCCTAGCACTGGGAAATCTAGTAAACTTGTGACACCTTGGAACTAGAATTCACTCTGAGTCTCTTAAGAGCATTATTTCATCATTTAAACCTCCTACCAATACATGTGTCATTGTCTCTATTCAATGTGTTACCTCTTGAAAAAGTTCTAGGTCCAAACACTTTCCCTGGTGAATGCCTTTCAGCCTTCAAGGATAGCACCAGTGCTATTTAAACCATTATAAATTTGTAAAAAGTTTTTAAAAAAATAAAATCAACAAAAACTACAGTATCAAAACCTGATATAGACACACACACACACACACACACACACACACACATTCACTCAATCACACATACACATGCACCTCATGTAAACTATAGACCAGCCTAATTCATAGATAGTGACATAAAGATCCAACTTAATAGCAAATACAGGACGGGCATTGTGGCTCACACCTATAATCCCAGCACTTTGTGGGGCCGAGGTGAGAGGATTGCCTGAGCCCATGGGTTCGAGACTAGCTTGGGCAACTTGGCAAGACCTTGTCTCTATAATAAATTTAAAAATTAGCCAGTTGTGGTGGTTCGTGCCTGCAGTTCCAGCTACAGGAAGAATCGCCTGAGCCCAGCAGGTCAAGGCTGCAGTGACCCCGAGGATACCGCTCTGGGTGACAGAGTGAGAGACTCCAACTCAAAAAAAAAAGCAAATAAAATTAAGGGGCATTTAAAATTCCCTATGATCAAGCATGAATATGCCAGAGACGCAAAGAAAATTTGCAATTAAAAAAATATATATTTATATAGTTAAATAAACTTATGCTTATGTATATATTTAATTAAATGCATATTTATTGATATATTTACATATGATATAGATTTATATACTTATATATACAAAAGAGAGTTTATTGATTACCTTCTCCAATGATGTAGCATTTCATTACCTGGCAAAGATCCTGGAAGATTGAGCTAACATTGCATGTTTGACCCTTAAATCTTGTTTTCTTAAGAAATATATGTTTTCACTTATTTATATTAATAAATATATAATACGATGCTTATACCTCAATATTAAGAGTGTAAGCAACCCAATGAAAATACCAACAGATTTACAGGGGTACTTCACAAAAGAAGATGTACCAATGGCCAATAAGCACATGAAAAGATGTTCAACATTGTTAGTCATCAGGGAAATGTAAGCAAAAAGTGCAATGAGAGACCCATAGGCATGAATCTGCATGTCTAAAGTTCTCGTTTCTTTGCCGTCTCTGTCTGTATGTGTCCCAGATAAGCTATGATCTTATTTCTTTCACTAGAAATCTGCTTATACGTTTCTAGAATTTTATAGAAATGTACAGTTTTTCATCCTTTGTGTATGTTTGTTTTTATTCCCAGCAAAATGGCTCAGAGGTTCATTCACCCTGTTGCAGGCATCACCAGTTTATTCCTTTTCGTTGGTGAGCAGCAGTCCATTGTATTGCACATTGTATTTCATTGCCTAACCATGTTTCCATCAATGATGAACTCCACAAATTCAAGGGTGGTCCCATAAGATTCAGAGGGAGATGAAAGACCCCTATTGCCTGGTGATGTCTTAACCCTGCAATATCCTAACACAAGGTTTGACTCATGTGCTTGTGGTGATACTGCCAGTCATAGAAAAGCATAGCACATACAGGAATGTACGGTGCATAATACTTGATAATGATAATAAAGTATGTTACCAGTGTATGTATTGGTTATACTACATTTTGTTGTTATTTTAGAGTGTACTCCTTCTACTTATGAAAAAAAAAGTTGATTGTAAAATGGTCTCAGGCAACTCCCTCAGGAGGGCTTCCAGAAGAAGGCGCTGTTATCATGAGAGATGACAGTTCCATGCGTGTTATCACCCCGGAGACTTTCCAGTGGGACAAAATGTAGAGGCGGAAGACAGTGGTATTGATAATCCTGACCCTGGGGAGGCCTAGGCTGATGTGTGTGTTTGAGTCTTTGATTTAAAGAAACTTTCAAACAGTTAAAAACATAAAAATACTTCAAATATGGAATAAGGATCTAAAGAAAGAACATTTTGCACAGTTATATGTGCTTGTGTTTTAAGCTAAGTATAATTACAAAAGATTAATGGAATTAGAAAGCTTACAAAGTTTTTAAAAAAAGCTGCAGCAAGCTAAGGTTAATTTATTACTAAAGAAGAAAAATGATTTTTAAATAAATTTAGGGTAACCTCAGTGTACCGTGCTGATAAAGTCTACAGCAGTGGACAGTGATGTCCTGAGCTCTCCCATTTACTCACCACCACTCGCTGTTCCACCCAGAGCAGCCTCCATTCTTATAAAAGATGTTTCTTTTTCTTTCCTTTTTTTTTTTTTTTTTTTTGAGTTGGAGTCTCACTCCAACAACCAGGCTGGAGTGTAATGCATGCTCACGGCCACCCCAGTGTCAACCCACTAGGCTCCGGCAATCCTTCTGCCTCGGTCTTCCAAGTAGCTGGAACTACAGGGGCGTGCTACCACGCCCGGCTAATTTTTTGATTTTATTGTAGAGACAGATGAAGTCTTATCATGTTGCCCAGACTGGTCTCGAACCCTTGGGCTCGGGCAATCCTCTCACCTCAGCCCTCAAAGTACTGGGATGACAGGTTTGAGCCACCGCGCTCGGCCAGATGTTCAATTTTTTTTTTTAATCTCTTACATTTTTACTCTGCCTTTTCTATGTTTAGGGATACAAATATTTTGTGTTACAACTGTCTAGAGCATGCAGACATGCTGTGTAGGTGTGTATCCTAGGAATGATAGGCTATACCATCCAGCCTAGGTATGTGGTGGGTTATATCATTTAGGTTTGTGTAGATCTGTGATGTTCACACTGTGATGAAATCCACGAATGACGCATTTCTCAGCACGTGTCTCCGTTTAAGCAATGCATTGATCCTGTTAATGGCATTTCGGGTGCTCCCCTTCTGGGTCTAACACAAATACATTTGCTATGGATGGATGTGTACAAGGCTTTTTGTGGGCATTTGCTTTACTTCTGTTGAGTACATACTAAGGAATGGAATGACTGAGGTGCACGAGAGGTGTGTTTTTAAACTTTAAATAAGCTGTGGGGCAGTTGTCCAGAGTGTTGGACTGAGCTGAGGTGAACTGAAATGTTTCAGCCCCAACAACCCCCAACATTTCTTGACCCCGGGAAAGGTTTTATACCCCACACTCCACTGGAATGTTCTTCCAAGGACTTCAAACCCTTCTGATGGTTGGCTCTCGACTGTCGCGCTTTATCTTACTTGACTCATCAGTTGTCTCTGACACAGTTGATTATTTTCTCCTTGAAATGATTTCTTTGCTTCCTTCCAAGGCAACATGCTTGGCTAGTTTCTTTCCACTGTTCTCTTAACTGCTTTCCAGTCTGTCCTGCGGGACCACCTCCTTTTCCTGAGGTCCAGACCTGGCCCTAGGATTCAATGCTCAGACCTCTCTTCCTGTCTGTTTCCATGTGTTGTGGGCATCTCCTCCATGCCTGTGACTTTTTTTTTTGAGTCAGAGTCTCACTCTATTGCCCAGGCTGGAGGGCAGTGGCATGCTCACAGCCAACCCAGTGTCTACCTGCTGGGGCCTGGCGATCTTTCCACTTCAGCCTTCCAAGTAGCTGGAACCACAGGCATGCGCTACCACACCTGGCTCATTTTTGACTTATGGTAGAGACGAGGTCTCGCCAAGTTGCCCGGACTGGTCTCGAACCCACGGGCTCAGGCAATCCACTCGGCTTGGCCTCTCAAAGTGCAAGCCCTGCCCCATGCCTGTGACTTTAAATGCACAGGTCCTCTGGTCTGTCTGTCCACTTCTCCATCTAGCTACATATCCAATATCTCTCCCTTCATCCATCTTTTAAAAAAAAATCTTTTCTGTCTCCACCCTTGACCTCTTAATCTGAGCTCCAGAACTGCATATACAAACACCTTTGCAATCGGTATTCTACATGTATGTCTAAGAGCAGACATGCAGGTGTTTAAGGAATTCCTGACTTCTCTTCCCTTTTTCAATCTAGATCTCCCCTCATTTTAACAAATAAAACCCCTCACCAAGTTACATTGATCAAAAGACTACAAGTCAGCATTGATTTCTCTTTTTCTCTTACACCTCACATCTAAGTCATCAGTAAGGCTTTAATTCCAAAATACAATCTTAATTTGAGCACTTCCTGCTGTGTTCACTGCTGCCCTCCTGGTTCCTGACACTGGGGCCATCTAAAAGGATCTCCTGGGAGTACCCTGTTCACACTCTTGGTCTCTTACAGACTATACCCCACATAACAGCCAGATCGAGCTCTTTCCAGGATAAATGGGGTCTCCCCCTTGCTCAGCACATTCTTTGGACTTCCATTTTACTTGGAATCACATGAAAAGCCCATCCATAACCCAACAGCAAGGTCCTGTGTAATCTGTGGCCCACCCTCCTCCGAGTGTCACCTCACATATTCTCGGGAACTCTATTGTTCCATGCTGGGCCCTGGCTGTTCTTCAAATAGGCCAAGCTTGTCTGGATGTGGAGGTCCTGCCCCTGCTCCTCTCTCCTTCTCTGGAATGCTCTTTGTCCCGTTTTCTCATAAACCGCCATCTTGTTTCTTCAGTTATCTGATTTCTTAACAAAAGCACCCCCCAAACATCGTATCTAAAGAGCCCACTCCGTCTCCCAACCCCTCACCTCCTCCACCGTCTGTGAAGACACTTATCTCCACATCAAGTTCCATAAAGTATAATTGACTCTTGATCATCCATCTCCCGCTGGGAGACAAGGACAGAGACTTCCTCTGAGATTTCCATCATGCCGCCTAAGAAATACCCCGGTTATCATGTGCATGACCTGAGACTCTCTGTGCTTGGTGCCACAGATATTTGTTTCTTCCTTGGGACAAGTCCTTGTGGTTCTGGGTGGTTCATCAGAGACAGCATCCTCTACTCTTGGATGCAGCAATCCAGGCTGAGGGATGCCCCGGCATCTTCTCCCTGCCCCACCTGGGGCACGTAGGTATGGCCACAGAAGACGTCAAGTGGAGAATTGGGCTCCAGATATCAAGTCTTTTTACCTAGAGTGGACACAGGCTACTTCTACTCACACAGCCTTTCCAAAATATCTCACGTGGTGGCACCCAGCATCAGGGCTGTGTGGGCCTGGAGGAGGCAGGAAACCCGCTGAGGGGCGGGGTGAGATAACATCGCCCATCTGTCTTGCCAAATGTCCAACTTTCAGCACCCAGAACTCGGTGATGAGGACCTGGCTTAGAGTAGGCTTAGCAGATCTTTGTCGAATGAGATTCAAAATGTCCAGATTGTGGTTTTCCTGCCATGAATGTGTGGTTCTAAGAAAACCAGACAGCTTCCAGCCGTGACTTTGACCTGTTCCCCTCCAGGTTGGGCTCACTTCATTAGACGTGGACTTCTCTTGTACTTCATGGTCCCTCCCGTTGGAGATGATGTATTTAGTAATTCATTAGCACAGCGGTGTGACCTCATTCAGCACGTCATCCAGTCAGAGAAATGACATTACACATAACCGTTCCAGGCTCGGAAGAATGTTATTAGGAAGAGCTGTCTTCCTGGTGGCTTCAACTACAGAAGCAACCACCTACTTCCCAAAGGACTGTTTTCCTTATACATTTTCCCTGCTTAGCTTACATCACTAATCATGTTACCCCCTAGTATTATGCAATCTGTCCCAGCCCAGCACAACAGACTCAAGTCAGGAAAAAAAAAAAAGCAACAACCTTTGTGTGTGTGTGCGCGTGTTTCTTCATTTTTGTTGGTACCAACAGATTTTATCCATAAACCAAATGACGCGCTCATAGCACCTCGGAGGTTTTAGAGACTGTCTATTCTAACTCACCAATGAGCAAAGTAGAAGAGATTGCCGGAAGTTACACAGCTGTTGAAGAGATCACTGGAAGTTACACGGCTAGTTCAAGGAGGGGTAGGTGTGGGAGCATGCAGCACGTCCTAGCCCGGAGCCCAATGGGACCACAAAGTCAGAAAACAAATTTTTATTTTTACTAGTCCATTCTTAAAAGGTTATTGAAAATGGGAATTTAAAATCTATCCTAAATCAACTGTTTCTATGAAAAACCTCTCCTTATCAGAAAGAATAAGTTACTGAGTTCCCAGCTATGCTGTCAAATCTTTATAATCAAGCATGATTTTTAAAAAAAAAGTAAAATAGCCCTTGAGGTTTCTGTGAATTCCTATGTTTCTGAGGAAATGATATAAGAAATCGCTCATCTTTGATAGGAACTAGGTGGACTGTGAATGTACTTTTTTCAGCAATTTTGTGTACTCTACAGAAATCAAACCCTCAGAAGTGATGTCATTTTTACTATGCAGGAGAACTTAAACCCTTGCCTGAGCCGAGACCATAGAGCTTATCTATTTTTGGAATAATTAAGAAAAGGACCAAAAAATGAGAGGGAAAACTCAGCTTTTTTTTAGTTAAAGGCCATTGACATCGTGATAGCGTTATCCGCTTACCCAGCACATTCCAGCCAAGACAACAGAGTGTGAAGTTTCAGAGCACTTGGAAGCAAATGTGAGTTGGAAATCCCACGGCCTCTTGGAGCTGAGTGGCCATGACAAGCCACCATGGGTCTCAGTTTCCTCATTTCTAAAACAGGGTTGCTAATACGAATCACACCAGGCACGAGGGTTGTTGAGAGGATTTGGATCCGATTCGATGCATGAGTTTCTTTGACAGGCCGCCTGCTATTCTGCGACGTTTGAGCCTTCTCAGGCTGTTAACAGCAGTGGGAGAGCTCTCCGATGGGGCTGACCGGAATAAAAAGAATAGCTTCACGGTGTTCGGCATTCACTGTCTTCACTACTTACTGCCTTCAGCATTCATGGCCTTCAGCCTTCCCTGTCTCTGTCTCTAGCCTTCCCTGTCTTCCGCTCCCTCATCTTCTATCTCGATGAACGCGGTGACTTCCATTCACCAAGACAGCCTCCCATGGATACAAGTCTTCTTTGTACACATGCACTGAGGGAAGCATTGCCCTGCGTAGACGTAAAGCATGATACAATATTTAACAGCTGCCATCTGCCCTCGGAAAGATCTTTTGCATTCTGGCCCTTGTAGGAATTTCTAGTCCTTGCCCAACCATGACGGGCATCTACCTTGCAGCAGGTTCCTCTTGAGTCTCTGATCCCAGACGTGAGTCCTACGCGTGCTCTGATTCTGCTGCCCGGACTGCCCCATCTGTCCATTTTGTTTTGCAGGGCCCAACAAAACCCACCCCCAGGCCGGGCTCGGTGACTCAGCCTGTCATCCCAGCACTTTGGGAGGCCGAGGCGAGTGGATTGCCCAAGCCCGTGGGTTCGAGATCAGCCCGGGCAACTTGGTGAGACCCCCGTCTCTATAATAAATCAAAAATTGTCCGGGCGTGGTGGTACGCGCCTGTGGTTCTGGCTACTTGGAAGGCTGAGGCGGATGGATCGCTGGAGCCCAGCAGGTCGATGCTGGGGTAGCCGTGAGCATGTCACTGCACTCCAGCCTGGGTGACACAGTGAAACTCCCAACTAAAAGAAAAACCCAACCAACCAAACAAACAAACAAAAAAACCCATACCCTCGCCATTTGGCCTGCACTTCCCACGAGGGTCTCTTGGGGTCTGGCACATAGCTCTCCTGGGGCCCAAAGCACACTGTTTTCTCATTATTTCCAGCTTTCTTAGTGAACTATGAACTCTTGGGAGAAGCAACCATGTCTTCTCCATCATTGTATATCCAGGGTCAAACTTGACACACAATAAATTCTCAACAAGCCTTGTTAAAAAAACTGTAAATTGTCGAGACAGGAGCCAGGAAGCCACCCTTGTTCCAACATATCCATTTATCCGATTGCCTTGGCATCACCTCAGCCAAATCGACCCCTTGCCTCAGGCACTTTTGTGACTCTACTTGCAGCCTGGAAGGCGGCTTTGGAGTCAGGCCTGAGAAGTCGCCCCTCGCTGGCTCAGTGATCTTGACCAAAACCCTGGGTCTCACGGAAGCTTACAGAATACACGTTGTCAAGGGCCTGGCTTGGGGTCAACACTTCTTGCATGATTTCCCAAGTTCACTGGCACACTGGAATGATCTTCAGAAAGTATGGGTTGATGCTCAACACCTCCCCATGGTTATGATGGTCTGAGCTGCAGCTTGAGCTCTGAAGGATTTTTTTTTTTTGAGTTGAAGTCTCACTTCGTCAGCCAGGCTGCAGTGCCGTGGCACACTCACGGCGACCCTGGCATTGACCTGCTGGGCTCCGGCCATCCTTCTGCCTCAGCCTTCCAAGTAGCCAGAAGTACAGGCGCATGTCACCACACCCGGTTCGTTTTTGATTTATTGTAGAGACGAGGTCTAGCCAAGTTGTCTGGGCTAGTCTCGAAACCACAGCCTCAGGCAGTCCACTTGCCTTGGCCTCCCAAAGTGCTGGGAGTCACTGAACCTGGCTGAGTTCCCGGGTTTTTAAAAGATACCAGGTGATTCTGTACTATACATGACTAGGAGCCGCTGGCTTGCTAGCTATTGTTGCTGTTGTGATTACAGTACATTTAAAATATCATAAAAGACATTCAATGTAAATGAGTCTTAACCTTGTCCAGAGGGCTAGGAAGAGGTCAATGTAGATTATACTTGGGAAGATATGTGTATTAAAGCAATTATATGATTCTTATGAGTCTGGATTACTTCATTAAATCATTTTTGTTCTCTCTGAGGGAAAAGAATGGATGTTGTGGCCACCTTACTAAGAGAAGGACAGGGCAGAGAGCCTGCAGCCCAGCATGGCAGGGGCTTTTGTCTTTTCTGGACAGAGCTGGGAGCAGTCCAGGGGGTCTCGGGATCTGTGAGGGGATGCTGGAGGGGGATTCTGAGAGCTGGGAGAAAACACAGATCTGCAGAATGTCAAGAACCTCAATTCTTGGAAGTAAAATGGCAACAGCGTTGCTGTTGAATCTGCACTCAACAAACAGTTACATCTGTGGTTTACACCCAACAGGTGCAGACCAACCGTAAGACTCACCATCTCTGAGCTGCTCTCTCAGGTGTAACTTTAATATCTTGTCTTATCATAATTTTCCATTATTTCCATCCCCTCTTAGTAGGGACTTTATGTTATATCTTTTTATGAGCAGTGGATTTTTTTTTTTTTTTGCCATTGTGCTGGTTTTTAAAAGTTGATCATCTTCATTAGAAAAGAACCAGCCCTAAATATTTATCTTTCTTTAAAAAGGAAACATACGGAAATGTATCATCGCAAGAACGAGCAATTTGTTTTGTTTCCACAATCGTATTTTCCAGACACAAAACATCGTCATGAGTAGAATTAGTGGCATTCCTTAGCTACAGTTTTCCATTCATCAATAATTGATATATTTGCTGTACATCTGTCAACCTAAATTATGTATATATGCGGGAAGGTGTTGCTATGTTGATATTCTAACAATAATAATTGTAAACTAGTGGAGGAACTGGTAATCATGCAAAAATCAGTTTCTAAAACGTTTGTGTTAGAAAATAGGTATGTAAAAAAAAAGAGACAAGAGAGAGAGAATAGTGACATTAATTCCAAAGCTGAATGCCTATTCACACTTGGAGGAAATGCCGTGTTTTTGTGTGTGTTGTCTGGTGAGACAGAGGTGGGAAGGACCAGGGGGGCATCTCGGAACGGTGAGGATGGGCCTGGCCCAGAAGGAGGAGTGTCCCCTCTCTGAGAATCGTGGCTTGTGGGGGACATGAGTCATCTTGTCTGCTCTTCCTGGTTCCTAGGACTCCAGCAAGTAGGAGAATGTGTAGGCCTTTCTCTTAGCCAAATACCTCTTGGGAATCCCATGAGCTGAGCTACCGATGTGAGGACACACTCTATAAATAGAGCCTCTATTCCAGCTCTCCACCACATCCTATCTGTGACATTTCAAGCCACTTAAGAGACACAGCGTTGGCTCTGGCTGCCTCCGAGGAGTTCTTATCAACATGCAGTGGCTTAAGGGAGCATCTCGGGATAGTTCAGGGGTGCCTCTGTCAACACAAACCCCCAGGCTAAGTCTTACCTTCCCCTGCTGACAGCATTCTCAGCCTGCTCTGGAAACCTTTCTTCATGGTGCAAAGACAAGCTGCAGCCCGTGTCTCCTGTACTCCACGGTCACCTCTGGGCACCATGGTTGCATCATGAAACTCACGGCTCCTGGCTCGGTCTGTCATCCCAGCACTTTAGGGGGCCGAGGCAAGTGGATTGCCTGAGCTCACGGGTTTGAGACCAGCCCAGGCAACTTGGCAAGACCTCGTTTCTACAATAGGAAAAAAACACAAAAAACGACCCGGGTGCGGTAGCATGTGCCTGTAGTTCCAGCTACTTGGAAGGCTGAGTTGGAAGGCTCCCTGGAGCTCAGCAGGTTGACACAGGGGTGGCGGTGAGCTTGCCACTGCACTCCAGCGTGGGCGACGGAGTGAGACTCGGACTCAAAAATAAATAAGCAAACAAATAAATACATAAATAAAATAAAATGGTCCACTCTCGGGTCCCTTGTGGTCAGGACCTGGGTTGCCTTTCTCGCCATGTGCCCAAATCCGAGCGTGATGCCTGGTGCCTGGGAAGCTGCATCCTGGGATTGCAGAACACGTGCCACAAACCTTCTTACCGCCTCGCTTCTCAGCGTGTGGTTGATGGACCAAGACATTGGCGTATCAGGAAACTTCTTAGAGACACAGAATCTCAAGCCCCACCCAGGCCTGCCAATCTTCCTCTTGGCCAGTCCCCAGGGGATGTGAGCACACACTGGAGTTTGAGAAGTGGTGTGGCCTAAATAAATGTTAGGAGGTTATCCTCTTCTTCTGACTGTCTCTGCTTCCTGAGTGAATTGCATATAATGGGACCGAGGGAGGCGTGAAGCCAAGAGTAAACTCGCAAATCTCTTATTCATACATTTGAATATACCCCATCATTAGTGAGAAAATGGACTCCCGAGTAAAGCCACTATTTCTGTCATGTCACTGCGCTCTCCCATTAAAAAAATAAAGCCAAAAAATAATACAGATGCTGGGTGAGGTGGCTCCTGCCTGTAATCCCAGCACTTTGGGAGGCCGGAGGATTGCTTGAAGCTTGGAGATCAAGATAAACCTGGGTGACATAGAGAGAACCATCTCCAGAAAAAAAAAAAAAATCGTTGGACGTGGTGGCACTCACCTGTGCTGCCAGCTACTTGGAAGGCTGAGGAGGGAGGATCGCGTGAGTCCAGGATATTGCTGTTGCAGTGAGCTGTGACTGGGCCACTGCACTCCAGCCTGGGCCATAAAGTAGGACCCTATCTCAAAAAAAAAAAAAAATTAAACGGGACAACGTTCATGTTAGTCCCATTTCAGCTGAACATTACATCTAGTTAATTAAATACTCAACCTCAACCTCGTGAATTACTGCCTGCCTATTACTTCTGGGGGTGAAGGGCTGGACGGGGGTGGGTGTGGAACACCACTACTACAGCGACCAAATTAATTCTGTCTGGAAAACTTAATTCATGCTTGTGATCCTTGACCTACAGATCTGCATATTCCTTCAGTTACATTCTGTATGATTTCACTTGGGTTGCTACATACACACAAACACACACATAGATACACACATACATTACAATAAAAATTGAGGAGTCAAGTGCGGTGGTTGCCAGCACTTAGGTTAGGCCGAGACAGGAGGATTGTTCGAGGCCAGGAGTTTGAGACCAGCCTGGGCAACACAGCGAGACCCCCGTCTCTGCTAAAAAAAAAAAAAAAAAAATTAAAATTATAAATTGATAAGTAGATAGAAATTAAAGTAAAAATCGAAGACTATGCTACTTTCAGTGAAGCTTGAGGACGAAAGCTCACCCTTCAGGTGCTACCGCTTGGGAGTGGTTCGTTACTGGGCCATGCCTGTTGTTAATATTGGAGCTGGATTTAAAGCTAAACCCTCAGGGTCCCTGAGCCTGTTTGCAACCACTTTCCTTCCAGTGACTCAAATTCTGCAGCCTTGCAGCTCCCGTCTGGCACTGTGGTGTGGAATTCTCCACCCGCCCCTTGGGCCTAAATGCAGACAACGGGAATGTTGGTACGGAGATCCCTCGAGAATCTCCCACCTAGCCCTTCACCCAGAGGCAAGGAGAGGCCGCTCAGGGTAGGAACACAGACCCAAATACCAAGATCCCTGGTCCTGGCTCATTCTAAAGCACACATGGCCTCTGGCATTGCGGGCCCGGAAGGAATAGGATTCCGGTGTCCCACAGGCATGGCAAAGACCTTTCCTAGTCACAGAGATTCGAAGGATACCGTCTGGGGAAGAATGTGACGTGGAGAGGCAGTGACCTCACTGTCCACAGACGCAGTCGGGAGAGAAGACCCACAAGATTCTCGAAACAGTACCAACGTGTGCGGGGCCTAGATTCCCCAGACCGCTGCCCCTTCAGCCTGTGAGCACTGCTTCCCCACTCTGCCCCTTGCTGTGTTTTGCGTGGTGCCTCGAGCACAAGAAAGGTTGAATGTGTGCTTTGTCAGACTAAGATTCTCTGACATGTTTTATTTGGAGTGGCATGTTCATCTTACGCCCGGCCTCCCTCACGGATTGCTTGATTAAGATTGAGCAACAATGATTTTTTAAAAAATTTAAGTGTAGCTATGGCGACTCACGTCTGTAACCCCAACACTTTGGGAGGCTCAGGAGGGAGGATTGTTTGAGGAATCGAGGGATTCGAGACCAGCCTGGACAACATAGCAAGACCTTGTTTCTATAAAAAGAAAAGAAAAGAATTAGCCAGGCATGGTGGCACTAGTCCCAGTACTCAGGAGGCTGAGGCAGAAGGATCCCCTGAGCCTAGGAGTCCGAGGCTATAGTCATTGAGCCACTGCACATCATCTTGGGTGACAGAGTGAGACCCTGGCTCCAAAAATTTTTTTTTATATACAATATTTTGAGCCTTGACTTCAAAAGCAAGTAAGGAGGAAGTCTTGGTTTGACCATGAACGGGAACAGAAAGAACAGATCTTAAAACACTGAAAACATTGAGGCTAAGATACTTTTTTTTTCTTTTTTAGGAGTCAGTATTTTAAAATAGAAGTGCGATGAAGATTCACTATAAATTGGGTTTTATTTAAATAGACCTAAAATTGCACACTTAGTAAGCGTGGACACTGCATTCTGGTATGGTGTGGGCAGACGTTGTGAAAGTCTCTTCATAATCCACCAGTGCCCATTAGTCACAGGACCCAGCAGGTCTCATTTTCCTTCTTGGGGAGAATAAATGGGGGCACAGTCACTCACTCGAAATCTTAGTCCTATTTTTAAGCTCTGACCTTCAGACCTCTGACCCAGCTTAGGAAGGCCCCATCTCTGGCCTCATGTACTTTATCTTCTCTGGTGCTTTTCTTCGGGACGTTTCTCAAGGCTGTGTCTTTTTTTGTTTTTATTTTTTTGCTTCAGTGCCCCTCAGCTACGTGTGAAGTTCATTTATTTATTTATTTGTTGGAGACAGGGTTTCCCTCTGTTGCTCGGGCTGGAGCGCAGTGGCAGAATCATGGCTCACCGCAGCCTCCAACTCCTTCTGCCTCAGCCTCCTGAGTAACTGGGACCATGGGCATGTGCCATCATGCCTGGCTAATTTCTTTTTTCTTATTTGTAGAGGCAAGGTCTCACTATGCTGCCCAGTCTGGTCTCAAACTACTGGCCTTAAGCAACCCTCTTACCTTAGCCTCCTAAAGTGCTGGGATTGTAAGGTGTGAGTCACCACCCCAGCTTGGAGTTCTTTTATTTATTATGTATTTATTTTTAACATTTTACAACTATATTTATTTAGTATTCTTGGGTTATTCTAATTGGATAAAGCTTTATGAAGGCATTGAGAGATTAGCCATTGCCAATTCATGACGATCATAAATGTTTTAGCAACATATTTTAGGAGACAAGCAATCATCTTTAAAATGCATAATCTAAAATTGATGTGTCTAATTTTTCTGAATATTTTTAAGTTCTTTTAAAAGTACAATGAAGCCGGGCTTGGTGGCTCAGCCTGTAATCCCGTGCATTTTGGGAGGCTGAGGTGAGTGGATTGCCTGAGCCCGCGGGTTTGATACCCGCCTGGGCAGCGAGACCTCATCTCCACAATAAATCAAAAAATCAGCCGGGCGTGGTAGCGTGCGCCTGTAGTTCCGGCTACTTGGAAGACTGAGGCAGAAGAATCGCCGGAGCCCAGCAGGTCGAGGCTGCGGTGGCCGGGAGCGGCCACTGCACTCCAGTCTGGGCGACAGAGTGAGACTCCGACTCAAAAAAAAAAAAAAATTAAATACATAAATAAATAAAAGTACAATGAAATACGTATGTATTGAAAAACAATAATAGCATGATGAATAAAAAACACATAAAATGACTTATGCAGCTAACTAATATACTTTACTTATTTATGATCTGAAAAAGACAAATCAGTGTTTACTGATCTTCAATTATTTTAGCTACTACTAAAAGGTAACACTATATTGCTAATCATGAATTAAATCACAATTAAAATCACATATAACACAGCTATCATTGAGTTTTGTTACATATATTTTCCTAAATAAAGTTATATGCATATCCATAATAAGACTGCCAGTTACTGATATGGTTTGGATGACTGTTCCTCCAACCCTCATGCTGAAATGAAATGTGCTCCCTACCCCCCCCCCCCCCCCCCCCTTCCCTCTCCGTGTTGGAGATAGGACCAGGCAGGAGGTGACTGGTCTAAACAAAGATAGTACTATTGGATATCTGTATGATAATTAACTTTCTTTTCTTATACAGTTAGTTAATGACTTTAAAGAATTCTGGGTGACCCTACATATTTATTTGTTTTATTTTTTTGTTATAAAGATGTGGGGTACAATTCAGGGTTAGGTATACAAACATTGATCATGCAGGTACCCTTGTTGATGAGGTACGCCCTTCCCTCCCCTAGCAGTTTCCCTCAACTGCCAATCCAACTCCCCCTCCCCTGACAGTTTCCTATTACTGCCAAACGCTTTCTTATAGTATTACGATTGTTCAAGGTCTGCTTATGAATGAGAACATATGGTACTCTGTTCTTTGTTTCTGTGATAGATCACTGAGTATGATTGACTCAAATCCATCCAAGTTGCTACGAAGTCCATATATTTGTCCTTCTTGATGGCTGCATGAGATTCCATTGTGTATATGTACCACATTTTCTTTATCCAGTCCTGCTTCGATGGGCAGCATGGTTGGTTCCATGTTTTGAGTTCCTCCAGGTATATTCTCAATAGGAGAATTGCCGGGTCATATGGAAGGTCAATTTCTAGTTCTTTCAGAAATCGCCACACTGTCTTCCAAAGAGATTGCAACGAGTTTGCGTTCCCAAGCTTGGAGTTCTTTTAAACCTCACATGGTTTAAACTCTGTGGTTGTGAGGGAAGTTACAAGAGATATCGCCACGTAGCCACATGAGGACAAAGTTTTCCTCCTGGTGCCTGCCATCAAGCTGCAACAGACACAGCCCTGTGAGTGGAGGCCTTCAAACAACTGAACACCCAGTTGAATGCCTTTTAGGAAAGGACGACCAGCAGTTGATCACACACCTTCTTCTGTTTCCTGAAATCTGTGTCTAGAACCCATCAAACACCCAGCTCTGAGTGGCAGGTCCTTTCCCCTGTTGGTGACCCATTTTCTGACTTAGACCTTGCCCAACTCCTCGCAAAGCCCCGCCTGCCATTTTCTGATATGGTTTGGATGACTGTCCCCTCCAGCCCTCAGGCTGAAATGAAATGTGCTCTCCCCGCCACCCCCCGCCATGTTGGAGATGGGATCTGGGACCAGGCAAGAGGTAATGGAGTCAACATCTTGGTGCCCCCGCCACCATGATAAATGAGTTCTCACTCTGTCTGTTCATGCAAGAGCTGGGTATGTAAAAGAGCCTGGCACCTCCTCCTCTCTCGTGCTTCCGCTCTTCCCATGGGACACACCTTCTCCCCTTCCCCTTCCACCACGAGGAAAAGCTTCCTCAGGCCTACCAGAAGCCCAACAGATGCTGGTGCTGTGAGAACCACGGGGCAAAATAAACCTCTTTTCTTTATATGTGACCCAGCTCAGGTATTCCTGGATGGCAATCCAAAAGGACATCATATACCTTCTGTGCAGTGAGAGCTCCTGAGTCCTGTGGTGGGAGCAGCTTCGGGGACACGAGGTCACAAGACACCAGTCTGTCACAGTGCCGTGGAAATGCCATGATGGGTAAGACTGGTCTTAAAGCCACAGGGCTGTCCCTGGATCTCTCTGACACTCCTGTTTCTATCGTATATGTGGTCACGCTTGACTCGCTCCAGTGACACACATCTGACCGTTCTGGGGTCACCGCTTTCCTGGGTGGACATCTTAGGGGTGATCATGACTATGTCAGCATTAGTTCTGTAAAAAGGAGTTATAGTCTGTGCTCATGAAATTTAGAGTTGAGAAGATTTCTCAACTCTAGGCGTTGACCTAACGGACCTTCCTTCCACAGGTGAGGATAAGGAAGTTCCTTCCCAGGCCTCTGATCACTTGGCTAATGGCAGAACCAAATGCGATTGAAATCATCTTATTCTTTATCCAAAAATGACTGGGTAGGAGGTAAGTCCTGGCTTTCAAATACTCCAGAGCACATAATCAAGACAGGGACATGGCAGTAAGACATACCAGAAGGAAGCACGTCTGGGCTCTAGATTTTATTGTGCAACTTAGTTTTCCATGTGGTTCATTGGGCAAATCTCTTTGCGCGTCTAACACACAGTTGCCACATTGAACAAGTGAAGCTGGGACCCCCTACCTGTCTATACAGGCAGGGCTGGATCCAGTGATGTGTTGAGGTCGCTTCTGACTCTTAGACTGATGATTCCTGGTGGAGGGTGTCCTCTGGGGCCTTCAGGCAGGACTCCTGGCCAGTGGGCATGTGTCTGGGTGACATGCTGGTCAGCTTCTTTACTACAAGCTCAAGACTTGCAGATGAGATTGCTGAATATTTTGTAGTGTCTCCTAGTACACAGAGATCTCGTCTTGAGTTTCTTCTCTTTCCTTTGCGGACCTTTACAGGTGTGTGATAAAGATTTTTTTCTCCTTTTTTCAAATTATCTGACATTAATTTGATCTGAAGCCTCTTACAGCTTTCTTTTCCAGCAATTTCTGGACGCTTGTGTAGTGTACGTCATAGACAACCATCACCTGTTATGTGAGTTTTCTTACCCATGGCAAAGGTTCCCAGCTCTCTCCAGCAATCTCCTAGGACTCTTTCTAGGTTTTTCCAAGATGCATCATACTATTTCCCCAAACCACAATCTTGCCCGTTTGCTCTATGGTCCCGGAGTGTAACTATCATTTTTTTCATTTTCTTTTGGGAAAAAAAAATTATGCTAAATTCATTCCTTGCATGTGCTTATTTGACTTGCTGGGTTTAAAAAATATTCTTGTATTTTCTGCTGTAAGAACTTTATATTTGACATGAAAAAATTATTAACCTTCATAGAATCAAATTTTTACAGAATCAAAAATGTCACACACTTTAGTAGTTTAGTAATGAAAATACATTGCCAAAAAAAGTAAGACAAATTTCAAATCCTAGGGTTATTTTAAGAAAAGCATCAAAATAGCCTATCAAGTATTCAGAATACAGTTGTGTATGTGCTTTAGTCTGTTCCAGCTACCATAACAAAATATCATAAACTGAACAACATATAAAACCCAGATATTTATTTCTCCCCGTTATGGAGGCTGGAAGTCCAGGATTAAACAGTCATCAGGTAGCACAGACACCATCTTCTCGCTGTGTCTGCACATGGTAGAGATGGGAGGGGTCTTTCTTGGGCCAGTTTGATGACAGTTATCCCTTCCATAAAGCTCCACCTAATGACCTATTCACCTCCCAAAGGCTCCACCTCCTAGTCCCATGACTTTGGAGGGTAGGATTTCTCAACACATGAATGTGAGGGGTGGAAGATACAAATATTCAATGTATTGGCCAGTGGCTCATGTCTGTAATCCCAGCACTTTGGGAGACTGAGGCAAGAGTATTGCTTGAACCCAAGGGTTTGAGACCAAGGTGAGCCATATAGCAAGACCTTATCTGTATAAAAATGTAAGTAAATGGAAATAAATTACCCTGGCAGGGTGGTGTGTGCCTGAGGTGGAAGGACCATCTGAGCACAGTAGGTCGAGGGTACGGTGAGCCGTGATTGCACCACTGCACTCAGTCAAGCCTGGGTGACCAAGTGAGAACCCCAACTCAAAAGAAAAATCAACCTGTAGCAGTATTACACTGGTGAATAGCCAAGTGGACATCATAGCTGAATGTATTTTACAAAAATGGTCACACAGATGTATCTTCCACCTCACTCATCTTTATAGCATGACCTTCACATTCTTCCATGTAGAGGTGGGGTCTGTGTTCCTTCCTCGTGCTTGCGATCACATTAGAATGTGGGGACAGTGATGCTACATCTCTTCAAGACTGGATCAAAAGAGGCAATATTCTCTGCCTCTCTGAAATCCAACATTGTGAGGCCGCCCAGACCTCAGGGGTAGTCCACGTGTGGGTCTCCCAGACACCTGTTTCCAGTTGACAGCCAGGCTCCACTGTCCTACATGGCGGTGAACAGTCCTCAGGTGGTCAAAGACCCCAGTCCCAGTGTTCCAAATGAGCTCCAGATGTCACAGAGCAGAGATACGCCCGGCCAGAATTCCTGACCCACATCATACATGATAAATAATTAATAACAACAATGATAAATGATTATCACCCTATTAAATCCACTAAGTTTGGAGTTATTTGCTACACAGCAATAGATAACTTAAAGTCTCTGCCCGTAGTATGTAAATTACAGGCATATGTCCTTTGGATATAATTAAATGTAAATTACATACAAATTACAAGAAAGTAAATTATAGGTGCCTTAATTATGGTCATAGGGATTAGGAAAAATACATGGCATGCTTATTTGCATTCCACTTTTATTATTCAGTTATAACCCCAGTGCCCCCCTCTAAAAAAATTAAACATGATTTTAAAATTCTAGGCAAAACTCAATCATAAGTTGAGGTAATATTTATCTTATTGATGTTTTGTTTATACAGTAACTTTTTTTCTTTAATTTTGCACTTGCATGTTAAGTGGCCATGCATATAATTGACTAAAAATTCACGTACGATACTAATAAAAAGGGCCCCTTCAGGATATGTCCATATTAATGCAGTGGGATTCTTGTGGGTTTTACCAGGCATATTTGAATAATTATGCCCATGCTAAATTTAGAGTTTAGTATAACTTTTATTTTACATGGAATGTGCATGTATATACTCTACTGTGAAAGATTTAAGCTAACCAGGTTCTCATCTTCTTCAACATGATGGTTTCTTTGGCTTTGTAGAAGCTTGTCAGTTTAATGGGGTCCCACTTGTCTATCTTATCTCTCATGGCCGGTGCATTTCGGGTTTTGCTCAGGAATTGGATGCCAGTTCCAACTTCCATAAGGTTGTGTCCTGCAATTTCTAAAGTTCTTATGGTTTGAGGTTTTACATTTAGGTCTCTGATCCATTTAGAGTTAGTTTTTGTGTATGGGGATAGATAGGAGTCCTGTTTGAATCTTCTGCATGTGGTCAGTCAGTTTTCCCAGAACCATTTACTGAATAGGTTCTCCTCTCCCCAGTGGTGGGTGGTGGAGGCTTTGTTGAAGATGAGTTGGTTGAAAAATTGAGGTTTTGCTTCTGCAATCTCAATTCTATTCCATTGGCCTATATGTCTGTTCTTGTACCAATACTGGGTTGTTTTGATTATTGTAGCTTTATAGTAAAAAGTTTAAAGTCTCCTAATTGGTTTTTTGTTTTTTTTTTTTTGGCTGAGGATTGTTCTGGCTCTTCTTGGTTGTTTGTGTTTCCATATGAATTCCTGTATTGTTTTTTTCTGGATCTGTGAAGAATGTTGCTGGTAATTTGATGGGTATTGCATTAAATCTGTAGATTGCCTTAGGTAAGATGGACATCTTCATGCAGCCATAAAAAAGAACAAAATCATGAATTTCGCAGCAACCTGGATAGAATTAGAGTTTATAATACTGAGTGATCTCTCACAGAAACAAAGATCTGAGCATCACATGTTCTCACTCATAAGTGGACCTTGAACAACTACCATAATAGTATAAGACAAGGATTGACAGTGGTGGGAAACTAAGGGGTGAGGGCGGGACAGGGAGGGGAAGGGAGGTGGGATTAATGGTAGTCAATATCTGTCTGGAGAAAGGGCACACCTCATCAACAGGGGTAACTGTACAATGAATATTTGTATACCTAACCCTTAACTGTACCCCACAACTTAAAATAAAAAATATACATTATTAAAAAAACATGATGGACATTTATAATTGATATTAAATTACAATCTTTCAGAGTTGGTGACTATCGCCAACTCGATGACTATACAGGGCGGACCCTTCAAAAAACCAGAATTGACTTACAAAGAATTGTGTATGTATTCTACATGTTTAAACTTCAATCACCTTCAAAGTACTTCCTGTTGGATGTAATACACCTCTCGAGATGCTTTTTCTCCTGCTCAAAACAGTTTCTAACGTGTCCATTTTGATGCCTTTTAGTGCTTCTGCCATTTTTGGTTTCACCTCTTCCACATCAGTAAAATGTTTCCTTTTGGAGGATTTTTTTTTTAAAATCTGGGGAAACAATAAAAAAGTCGCCTGGGGCAAGGTCAAGTGAATAGGAATGGTGGGACACGGGGCTCATGCTGGTTTTGGTCAAAAACTGCTGAACACTCAGTATGGTGTGGGCAGGGGCATTGTTATGGTGGAATGACCCGTTTGCCACAATTTGGGACATTTCTTCTGCAAATTGTGATACAATCTTCTCAAAAATTCCAGGTAAAAACTTTGGTTGACTGCTTCAGAGGAACAAATTCTGAGTATACTATAAGGGGATCACCCTCCAAAAGATAATTTTTTGGGGGAAGTCTCTCCTCATACAGTGTAATGTCATAGGCACATAATATCACATACATGGTACAACTCCCCACAGGGAGTTCTGGTATACATGTAAATATAGGCTGCAGATGATGGTTAGATGTTAGAGACCAATTTCTAATATGGTCAATTTAAGTTAATTTTGAAAAGATATTTGTCCAAAGGTAAGCCCAGGATTGGACATATTCTAAGATTTGGTGGAACCAGAGGTGTTGTATGTCTTATAATCATAATAATAAAAAATAAAATCTAGGCTGGGCACGGTGGCTCAAGCCTATAATTCCAGCACATTGGGAGACCGAGGTGAGAGGATTGCCTGAGCCCGTGGGTTCGAGACCAGCCTGGGCAACTTGGAAAGACTTCTATAGTAAAAATCAAAAATTAGCTGGGCATGGCAGCGAGTGCCTGTAATTTCAGCACTTTGGGAGGACAGAGCCCAGGGGTTTGAGACCAAATGAATGGGAACGGTGGACTATGGGGGTCATAGTGGTTTTGGCAACTCCTGGAAAACTTGGTGAGACCTCCATTCTACAATAAATAAAAAATTAGCTGGGCGTGGTAGTATACACCTCTAGTTCTGGCTACTTGGAAGGCTGAGGCAAAAGGATTGCTGGAGTCCAGCAGGTCGACGCTGGGCCAGCCTGGGTGACAGAGTGAGACTGACTCAAAAAAAAGCAAAATCTAACTCTCAAAATTAAATTTTGTTTAGTTTTATAGGGAAAGCATTTGTGTTTCTTCTTAAATAACTGCCTTGATGACATTTCTGAGCCTCCCATCAGAATAAATTTCCAGACCCAAGTATAACCTTTTAGCTGGTTTCTTCTGTTAAAATCTCATGCCTGATTCAAGTAGCCTCTGCCATGTGGGGTTATTCAGCCCCCACCCCCCCCACACAGACGGATGCCACTTCTAGCTACCCCTGGGCCTGCAGTCCTTTGCAAAGTGAGTATGTCCCAGATGCTCTTGAACGTCTGTGTTGGATGTTTCAGTCTAGGGATGCTTGTCCTGCAAGGAAGAGTGACCTGGCAGCTACTTCTGCTTTGAAATGCCATTTTCTTTTCTTTCTCTACCTGAGTACCATTTCCCAGCAGAGCCTGTGGTCCCAGGAGGGCCTGTGGATTAGACGCCAGGCCAGGGCAGAGTCTGCCCGCTTGGTGCCCCCTTGGCCCAAAGGCCCCCATGAGGCGGACAGTCCTTTTGCCTTTACTCACTCTTACATTTTTCTCCCTCTGTCACCCAGGCTGGCTCACCACAGCCTCCAAGTCTTGAGCTCAGGCAAGCCTTCTGCTTCAGCCCCCCAAGTAGCCGGGGCCACAGGCATGTGCCACCACATTCCTAATTTTTTCGATTTTTTTGTAGAGAAAGAGTCTTATTGTGCTGCCCAGGCTGGCCTCGAACTCCTGGGCTCAAGCCATCCTCCCACTTCGGTCTCCCAAAGTGCTGGAACTACAGGCGTGAGACACTGACATCTTTATAGGCGATCCTAAAACCAAAGTTGTGGCTTGTGGCACTGCCCTTGTGGTCAGAGGTGGGTCTTCCTCACTCAGAGAAACAGAAACAGGCTTCCCTGGGGTCACGCGATGGGTCAGTCGGGACTTGGAGAGGGAGGTTCCTAGATTATAAATCAGCAGACCAAACAGAGTCGCAGAAGGGCCGGTCAACCTGATGTCTAGCCCTAAAATCTCGCAGACCATCCCTTTCACCAAGCAGGTAGAACGAAAAGTGACAGCAAATGCGTCATTAAGTAGCAAGGCTCTATCCGTCCCCTGTTGGATCTTAGGTCCTCGAGGGGGAGAGGACTGTGGACAGTCACACAGAGCCCCGCTTGTCCTGGTCTGGCCTCTGTGTGGGCTTGTTTGCTCTGCACTGATCTCCCCGAGGGAGAGGCCTCGTGGGACGGGGCAGCAGGCAGGGTGGCTGTAGAAGTGTGAGAGAACGCAGAGATAGCCTGCTGGCTTAAGGGACACAAAACAATTTTTAAATAGTGAGATTAGGATGGGAGACCCAATTACTTCTTTCCAGTGGACAAGTCCTGGCATGCGTCCCAAAGGGAAAGCGATGCTGAATGGGAGAAACCTTTCTTTCTCCCAAGGTTCCCCCTCCCTTCCTCCTCTCTCTCTCTCTCTCTTTTTTTTTTTTGAGTTGGAGTCTCACTCAGTCGCCCAGACTGGAGTGCAGTGGCCGCTCCCGGCCACCGCAGCCTCGACCTGCTGGGCTCCGCAATCCTTTCGGCCTCAGCCTTCCGAGTAGCCGGAATTACAGG
>NW_007248386.1:190398-224544 GCF_000164805.1 Carlito syrichta
ATTTTTTGATTTATTGTAGAGATGAGGTCTCGCCTGTCCAGGCGGGTCTCGAACCCGCGGGCTCAGGCACTCCACCGCAGCCTCCCAAAGGCGCGGGAGGACAGGCTGAGCCACCGAGCCCGGCTCCTCCTCTCTCTTTATTTCAGCTTCACTTTGTTTTCTCCCTTTCTCTCTTTTCCCTTTTTAGTCAAAGCACTCAGTGTCTCCGTTTAAATACATGGCAAACATGTTATTTGGGAAGGCACGCTGCACGAACTCACTACGGTTTCTACCCAGGGCAGACAGGCCTGCCGCAGCAGCATCCGGTTTCTGTCCAGCAGGCCATCGCATGATGCCAAGGCTGTCTGGGAATAACAGTCTTCGTTTCAGTCGTGTGGAGATGACCTGGTCTTTTATTTCTTGACACCTGTCAAAACCTTGCCAGGACCCAGGGACCATCAGACCCGCGGCGGTTCTATTTCATCCCCAAATCGGTCCTGAAGAGTCATCGTGCGGTTGGCTCTTAAGTTTCTTGGATTTTTGAGATGCTTTTCATACCAGTTAAAAAGATTATTTTATCAGTGACCTTTGTCGACTAACTCTGGAGTAAACAGGAAAATATTCAGCCACGATGAATTATGTAATACTTTGAAATTGTCTAGACGGTGTGAGCAGGGCAACAGATGGAGCGAATTCTTAGAAATGAAAAGCAGTTTAACAGGAGCGTTCTGAGCCGAGACGGTGGCCACATCTCCCCTGCCCCAGCCTCTCCAGCCCTGCCCTCCCCCGTCGTCCTAAACCCTTTGACCCCAAGACGCAGAAGGATTTATTTGGAGTCAGTTACGGTCTACCCTTTCGACTGATTTAGTAACGGGCTGCAATGTCAGCTATGTGCTCATTTGTCATGTTTCATTCTCAGTCTTCTTGCTGCTGGCCAGAGTTTTAATAGGTGAAGAGTCAAGGGTGGCATAGCAAGTAGCAGCCATGACTGTAGAAATTACGACTGCAGCGTCTCACATGTGTGGCAGGGAGTTTAGACACAAGCCTCAGGGTCTGGAGAGCTGTACTCCGCCCCTTCCATTGCAGGAAACCTGAGGTGCCCATAAGAGTATCTTGGGCACATTTACATCATAGGAATGAAATGAAAAGATAAGAAAAAGGCAGACTTGATAATTCAATCATCACTTACTGAGAAATCGATACATGTCTGGGGAATGAATTAATGCGTTAACTGTTGGCAGCCATGCTTTCTTCCCAAATGAAAACAAAATAAAGCAAAACAAAACCATACACTGAGGACAGTGGAAGCTACAAGAAAATATAAAACATGAATCCAAACCTACAAGAAAACACTGACATTCATTTGGGAGCAAAGTGCCATGCATGTTAAGAAGGTAACTGGCCCGGTGTGGTTGCACACACCTTTAATCCCAGGGAGGCCCAGGTGGGAGGACTGCTTGAGCCCTGGAGTTGGAGAGCAACTTGGGAAACATAGTGAGACCTCGTCTCCACAGAATAATAGTTTTTAAAAAATTAGCTGGGCGTGGTGGCACATGTCTGTAGTCCCAGCTACCCAGGAGGCTGAGGTAGAAGGATCACCAGAGTCCAGGAGTTCCAGGCTGCACTGAGCCATGATTGTGCCACTGCATGCCGGCCTGGGTGACAGAGTAAGACCCGGATTCAAAAATAAAAAAGAGGAAGAGGAGGAGGAGGAGGAGGAGGAAGAGGAAACAGGATGATAAGTGATAGGCTTCCCTCAAAGTAACAAAATGATATTGAAGATCCAGCTCATTTTTACGGGGGAAGGTCAGAAATGGGTTTCATTGGGATGTGAAATTTGAGCTGGTCCTAGAAGGAGGGTAAGATTTAGACAAAGGCGAAGAGCCCAGCAGACAGCAGGGACATGAATCAAACTCTGAAAGGAAGAAACAGTCAAATTCAGTAGGAAGGATCGGGCGTGGTGGAGGAAAGATCGCTGGCTGTGAGGCTGGGAGCAGGCCTATCCCGGAGTCCGGGCATGGCACGGCGTGGAGCGTGGATAAGCATCTTGCATGTTTCATGCCTGCTGCCCTAGGCATACCCTCCGGGACCCTGTGCTCGGACCTGTCCCCATCCCCCTGCAACCCAGCACAGGGTGGACTGGGGGACACGTCTGGTTTTCTCAGAGTGGAGACTGGGACTTCTAGGATGATCATTTAGGTGGTTAGGAAGTGCGAGTAATAGGCTGGGGGAGTGAGTGAGGAATCACTTATCTCAGGATGAGAAGTGGGCCGAGGGAGGGCACTGCCACACCGGGGCCATCGCGAGTGACGCTGGTGAGTCTCACGGGGGACGGTGATCCACATAGGCCTGGAGCGCTGTGATGACACCCCACACCAAGTTGCTGCCCATCCTGGCCAGAGAACGGGCCTTCTGGAGGTTAGAGCCCGTCTGCAGGTCATCCGGGCTACGGCACGAAAGGTGAGTGTCCGAGCATGAACCGGAAGGGATGCCTTTTGTTTGTCTTCATGACAACCACAAAACCTAACACGGCGTCTGGCCCACAGGAACTCGGCGAGAGTCAGATGAGTAAGTACAGAACCACCATCAGCAGAGCATTTCGTTCCCAATGAAAACAAAACAAAGCAAATCGGCCCCTTCCACAGACCCTCTTTTGTGACTTTCTGTCCCTCCTGACTAGGGATCCCTGAGGGCCTCTCATCGAATGCCACCTTCTGACACTACATCAACTGAGTCCTCGAGCTAGGGGTTCTCAGGTGGCCTCCACCTGGGTGCCTGCCAGGATCACCTCCACGCCCACTGTCCCTGAACCTGCTCCTTGTGACAGAGTCCAAGACAGTGCAGGGGTGGAGGGAGTCATGCAGGGGGTTCCGCTCGGGAATTGCCAAGGCTCCTCCCAAAGACAACAGCGGGAAACCAACACGAGAAGACCCCAGGAGAAGTGTGGCCAGGAAAGTGTTTGGGGACATTCCTTGAAACTCCGAGTGTTTGGTTAACTATTTCTTGGAAGCCCTTGGGAAGAAATGTAACGTGACGTATTGATTGCAGGCAAAGTTATCTTTGGCCGGCCACCTGCTCTTTCTCTGCTGCTGAGAAATGAGATGTTTTCTGGAAAAGCAAAACAATGGACGCTGACATGCGATGAGAAACGGAGAAGATACCAAAGCGGAGGCATGTGTCCATCCTTTCTAGGTCCCTTTTAAAAGGATGCGGGTGATTCAATCAGTGGATTCAATTAAAATTGATTGAGGGCCCACAGACATGGCAGGGTCAGGTTTCCTTTCCAGCCTTCTTACCTTTCATTGTCTGGAAATTAACCACGGCAGGGTGGTCGTGCCAGAAACATTAGCAGGATCTTGACACAATTATTGGAGGGAACACACACAGCCGGCTTTTTCCATGAGCCTTTAAAAAATAGCCTCCCCCCCAGAACCCATAAGGCACACCTCCCTCACTTTACGTGTCTTCTTCCTCAGTGCTTGCCTAGAGTGAGTGACAGGAGCTGGATTTAGAAAGGAATGCCAACTCGCCCAGTGAACACTAGATTTCCAGTTCCATTCGAGCAACGCCTACGAGGTCCTACCGTTAAGTTTGCGAACTCACCCTAGAAAAAGTGCTCAGGCCGGGCGCAGTGGTTCAAGCCTGTCATCCCAGCACTTTGGGAGGCTGAGGTGAAAGGATTGCCTGAGTCCAGGGGTTCGAGACCAGACTGGGCAACTTGATGAGACTTCATGTCGACAATAAAAAAAAAAAAATTAGCCGGGTGTGGAGGCGCGTGCCTGTAGTTCCAACTACTTGGAAGGCTGAGGTGGAAGGATCACCTGAGCCCAGCAGGTCGAGACTGTGGTGGCCGGTTGCGTGCCACTACGCTCCAGCCTGAGTGATGGAGTGAGATTCTAACTCAAAAAAAAGAGGAAAAAGGAAAAGTGCTCCCTGCCTCATTGCTGAATATCACTACGATCACCGTCGAGGTATTCCCCTTGGGAAGCGATGCACCGACGCTACTGCCTAGTTCACCCGTCAAAGCAATTTTGGAACTCTTTGTCTGGAATGGCCATCAGAACTGTCCTGTTATTACCTTTGATGTCTCGAATGTCTTCCTTGCAATATTTCCTTTGTCTCTGGGTAGAGAAAAAAGTCATTGGGGGCCAGATCAGGTGAGTGGGGAGGGAGTTCCAATACAGTGCGGCTCACGTAAGCGCACAGTCGCAAGTTTGTGAACTTAATTGTCAAGACCTCAACAAATCACAGTGGCAGCTCTGAAGGCCATTCCAGAAAAAGAATTCCAAAAATTGCTTTGACGGGTGGACTCGGCGCCGGCGTCAGTGCATGGCTTCCCAAGGGGAGTGCTTTGAAGGTGACTGTAATGATACTCAGCAATGAGGTACGGAGCACTTTTTGTCTAGGGTGGTTTGCAAACTTCATTGTTGGACCTTGTATGTGTGGGTTGATTCTTCCAATTTAGCAAAGACTTTTGTGGAGGCAAAAAGAAGAGGAAAGTTTTAAAGGATTAGTGCATAGTCCTGGCAGGTTGCAGTTTAGCCAGATACACCTGGTAGGGGTATGCCAACACTGACTTACGTAGGATTTTAATTTACCTGCACATTTCAGAAACTGATACTGCTGACCTCAGAATGAAAACTAGGAGAAAATAGCTATGGTGTCCTGTATTTTACTGGTTTTGAATATAACTACAAAAGACTTTTAGTTTCTGATGGGTTTCTGGATTGTAACCTTCATTCTTTTTTTTCTTTTGAGTTGGAGTCTCACACCATCACTCAGACTGGAGTGCAATGGCACGTTGACCTGCTAGGCGCTAGCAATCCTTCCACCTCAGCCTTCCAAGTAGCTGGAAATATAGGCATGCGCCACCACACCCGGCTAATTTTTTGATTTATCGTAGAGATGGGGTCTCGCCAAGTTGCCCGGACTGGTCTCAAACCCACGGGCTCAGGCCATCCACTTTCTTTGGCCTCCCAAAGTGCTGGGATGACAGGCTGAACCACCGAACCCGGCTGCAGCCTTCATTTTTTAGAGTACTGACCAGCAAAATCACCTGGAAGTTTGCTTTACTTTTGCTTTTCTTCCTCTATCGTGGCCTTGGTGAAAGAAAATACATAGATTTGTGTCTTCTTCCTCACATCTGAAGCAGAGGGCATGGGCTATTATGTAAAAATTCTTGGGTTGTTAGTTTTGTTTTTTCAAAAAAGAGAACATGAGCTCAAATACTTTTGAATTTGAGCCAAAAATTATCTTGCAAATAGCAGTCTCCCTATGTCCTCTAAACTATATGCATAGTATATATATCTCAGCAGCTGAGCTGATCATTCATTTAACCAGCGTCTCTTGAGTGTTCACCAGGTACTCAGAATTTAGGCCGAATGAACACGGTTTGTACTTTGGAAGGGCTTAAGGTGCATTAGAGGAGACAACAGATTGTTTGCAAAGCCTCTTTCCTGGAATCCTCCCCTCTATTTTCACGTGGTTAAGTCCTTCTTAACTCATAGGTCTCCGTTTGGACATTATTTCTTCTTTTCATCTTATTCTCTTACACCGGGCACACTTGCCATGCAGGCCACCCTCCTCACAAACACAGACGAGCACACCACGTCCCGTGACTGCTAACTGCAGGTGCAACACTGTACCCAGACCTCCAGGATTTGCTCAACTTGCTAGGCTGAGACTTAATGCCCATGGATTAGTAACTTCCGGCTGCCATTTTTTCCTTAAAAGCCTTTCTTGACTCTCCAAAGTGTGTGTTGTGTTCCTCTATGTTAGACACTGTTCTAATTCCAGTGTCTTCTGGGCCTGGCCACATGGCGGAAAATCTATAAATATTTTATGAAGAATGAAGGAAGTCACCAAATGCCACACATGATGATAAGGCGTTTGGTGGGATGTGTGTGCAAGGGAGACTTCTAAGTCCAAAGTTTCCCCGGAGGGTTTTGGAGGATAAATAAGAGTTTGCTACAGAAGAAAGAATGCCTTCCAGGCAGAAAACCAGTACCCATGGAGGTTCCAAGATACGGAGAAGTGCTTCTGGGACTTGAAAACAGGTCTTCCTGGCCTCACAGAGTCCCCGAGTAAGAGAAGGAAGGCAAATCTAGAAGAACAGACAGGCTCTGGTACAGTGGTTCATGCCTATCATCCCAATACATTGGGATGCCGAGGCAGGAGGGATGTTTGAGGCCAGGAGTTCGAGACCAGCGTCTCTACAAAAATAAAAATTAAAAAAATAGCCAGGCACAGTGATGTGTAACCATAATCCCAGTTACTTGGGAGACTGATATGGGAAGATGACTGGAGCCCAGGAGTTCAAGGCTACAGTGAGCCCTGATCACACCACTGCACACCAGCCTGGGCAACAGAGCAAGATCCTGTCTCAAGAAAAAAAAAATTGGAAGGGCAGACAACAGCTGAATTACAAAGGACATCACAGAGACAACTCATTGGATGATAGGAAGACATGTCCTAGTTCGATGGTGGTCGCCACTGAGTTGAGAGACTTTGGGTGAGTTAGGTCATCCAAAGGTTCCCTATTGAGAAAGTGTCCTGGAGGGTCTTTCAAAAAAATGTGCTTCCCAGGTCCCAGCCCAAAGGCTCTGACCAGGAGGCATGGTGTGAGCCTTCTGGGGGAGTCAACAAACACTGACATAGTGTCGATGTACCCTGTAGGCAAAGGAGCGCCTCAGAGGTCATGGAGATACTCACTGGTGGGTTAGGGATGCGAATCCAGGCAACCAGGCACCATGCTGTGGGGGTCTCAAGGTCGTTATGACCCCCAGGAGCTGGGATTGGGGAACATAGGCAATCATGCTGCTCTCTCATTCTCATTTTCACCAGTACCTTCCTCCGCAAGTCCACGCAAAAGAGAGGCACAAACAGACCAGCGGGTTACCCCAGTGCTCAGCACTATTTTAATGTCAGGGGATGCTGACATGTCATCATTTTTATGAGCAATTGTGGTTATGAAGTGACGAATTGCTCCTCCAGAGAGAATGGAATGGCTCCTTCCATCTTCCTCGTGAAACTTCTTGAGTCAAGGCTGGCCCCCTTGGACCCATTCCTTTTTTGAGATTCTGGTCAGATTCCTTTTGGGCTCCCAGTTGGGCTCTGGCCTGGCTTCTGCTGCCCGATGGAATTTCTCCGAGTTCCTGATGTATTCTTCATGAGCAAATGCCTCCGCTGGCGTTCCTGACACAAGGAGGGCCTTCTCGGCGTCAGTGGGAGAACAGTGCGGTCCCCTTTGTGAGTGGGCGCCGGGAGCTCTCTGCGGTGTCATTAAAGCATCTTGGAGGCCGGGGGCGGCTGGCCTCTCTTTGTGTGCTGGCGAGCTGGGGACCGGCCCTTTCCGTCTTTTGTCTGAACCCTCGGTCTTTGCTCATTGCCTGGCAACGTGCTGGTGCCTCCGACTTGGGAAAGCACTTTCTCTTCTTTCCATGTCATGTGTGTACTCACCCAGAAAGATGACAAAGTGACTCCTGGGGCCGCAGCCTTCTCCCTCCTTCGCATCTCTGCCTCACTGCGCGTTCTACATGACGCTCGCAGATGTTTTACCTGCAACTCAGGCCTGGTTATGTTTCAGACGACCGGTGCCGTGTCATTTCCAGAAATGGAGCCTTTTTCTTTCCATCTGAAAGGACGCTGGAATGGATGCCTCTTGGAACCGACAGAGAGAGAGTTGCAAAAAGAATAGTGTGTTCTCTCCTCCTTAGAAATGAAATGGAGGGGACTGGGCCAGGTATCTCTTTTGTTCCTGCCATGAACCTCATGGACCAATGGGGACACTGTGTCCGTGGAAACCGATCATTTTCTTTGTAGCTACTCCGGGCCAGGATTTTTGTAGGAATTATGACAGCTAGATTTCTTATGCTCATGTATCTCAAGCAGGCACTCACTCAACAACTCATGTAACTGGTGAACAGGAATCAGCGTTAGAGCAATTCACCTAGATTTGACCCTGTGGTCCCTCAAGATTTTTCATTCTCTGTGCCTTGTTTTTAATGTTTCAAGACACTACGAAATGACCTTGAATTCTGATGACCTAAGGTCAAGTGCTTTCTCGGCATGTTTAAAACCTTATAATCTTGCAGAGGTAATAACGATAAAAATTACTCTAATAACGAAAGACGTCTACGTCAGGTGTGTTCTATGTGCCAAGTATGGCGCTGAACGCTTACCCGGAATTACCACAATCAAGTCTCACCGGCATCCCAGGAAACAGGTGTGTTGCCAACCTTATATGTTTGATGTAGAAATGATTCCAGTTGCCTGGCTAAATCCAAAGAGCACTCTGAGGATCAAAACAAATGTCATCCATAAAGTTCTGCACTCTTTCCAAAGCACTGTACACATGTGAAATGCTATTGATCTGGACCCTATCTGAGCACAATCCTGACTCACTGTTTCTAGCACAAGCACGCAGAGAGTTTTGCCGAGAGTAGGGTGAAGTTTACCGCACTCTGCCTGGCACGTTCTCTTGAGGGCGATAAACAGGTTGGGTTAAGCGCAGCCCCTGTGACTAGGGCCTGAGGGGCCAACACAGTGGGAGAACTCGGCTTCTGTCATCCAAGCCCTTCATCTCACTCTTGGGCTTCAGCCATTCTCCCGCCTCAGCCTCCCAAGTAGCTGGGATTACAGGTACAAGCCACTGCATCAGGCTAAGTTTTTCTAATTTTTATTTTTGTGGAGACACTGGCCGTGAAGTCCTGACTCAAGCAGTCCTCCCGCCTTGGCCCCCCAAAGTGCTAGCGTGACAAGCGTGAGCCACTATGCCTGGCCCAATCTGCCCTTCTGGATTTACCTTCTTTCTCTCATTCGGGGGATCTATGAGGTCATGGAGACCTGTTTTCAAGTCCCAGACACCAATCAGAAATTGTCATTGGCCACTACTCTTCTATAGCTTTAATTCTAACAGGGAAGGGGTGACGGGACAAAAAAAAAATCACTTAGCGGGTACAGTGAACCCAGGTGGGAGCAGTGGGTGTACGCAAAGCCCAGAATTCTTCACCACTGAATAAATAATGCAGTCATAGAACCAAAAACTGTTCTTACCTTTTAAAGCCATTGAAAAAAACAATTTTTTTGAGTTGGAGTCTCACTCTGTCGCCTGGGCTGGAGTGCAGTGGCACACTCACGGCCACCCCAGCATTGACCTGCTGGACTCCAACGATCCTTCTGCATCAGCCTTCCAAGTAGCCGGAACTACAGGCGTGCACCACCATGTCAAGCTAATTTTTCTTGGTCTATTGTAGAGATGAGGTCTCACCAAGTTGCCCAGGCTGGTCTTGAACCCATGGGCTCAGGTCATCCTCTCACCTCAGCCTCCCAAAGTGCCAGGATTACAGGCTTGAGCCACCGCGCCCAGCCATGTTACTGAAATGTAAGAAAGAGACCACAGAGAGCTAGGTAGCTCCTTCCGCTACGTGGGAACGCAGCGAGAAGGCACCATCTATGTGAAAAAGAGGCCCTCACCCAACACTAAATCTGCCAGCACCTTCAGAATCTTCCAGATTCCAGAACCGTGAGAAATACATTTTTCTTGTTTATATATAAATATTAAAACCCCCTTACATGCCACTATATAAGTAAGTCTGGAACAGTGATGGAATCAAATTGTAATTTCTACCATTAACACCATTGAGTGATTTTTTATTAAGGTCCAATAATTACTGCTCTAGCATGATGTTGGACCATTTTCAATGTTTTAGTCACACATCTAGAGATACGTTATGATTGCATTTTTTTATTGTCCCAGATTATGTATTAAATACAAACTGTTATGTACTTTGAGCTGAGCTATAAAAATTTGCCTCTAGGTATTAGAATGAAATCGTATTTTCCAAGGGCAAGCTTTGATCAAAAGGCAGGATTTTATTAACAGACTGCAAATATTTTTATGATCATGCGTATGTGCAGACATAGACGAATGATATGATGTGTTAAATTATGTTTCCCTAAAGTCGTAAGTTATAATCCCAGAACCTCACAATCCGACCTTGTTTGGAAATATGGTTTTTGTGGATATAGTCAAAAAAGATGAGGTCATCAGTGTGTGCTCCAACTTAGTATCATGGTGCCCTTTAAAATTGGAGAAATTTGGACAGAGGTCCGCACACAGGAAGAATATCACATGCAGATGAAGACAGAAATTAGGGTGATGTAGCAGACGCCAAGAAACACCAGAGATTGCCAGCACATTACCAGAAGCTGAGAGAGAGGCATGGAACAGATTCTCTCTCACAGCCTTCGGAAGGACCAACATTGCCCACAGTTTGGCCTCTGACTTCTGGACTCCAGAACTGTGAGATAATATGGTTCTGTTGCTTAATCCACGCAGTTTGGCAGCTTTATGAAACTAAGATAGATAGATGGATAGATAGACAGACAGACAGATGGTATATAGATGGTAGATGGTAGATAAGTGGTATAAAGATAGATGATGGATGGATGGATGGATAGATGGATGGATAGATAGAAGATAGATGATAAATGATAGATAAATAAATAGATAGATAGATAGAATTAGCAACCAACTGAATCCACAATTATTTTCCTGTCTGCTTTAATTCATTTATGTATGTCTTACTTTTTATTGATGTCAAATATACACAGAAACGTGCACATAATAGCGTATAGATGGATAATTTCCTAAGTGGATACACTTATTTAGCTCCATTAGGATCAGTGTGCCCAGCATCTAAGGCAACTGCCATTCCCATCCCAGTCACTGTAGTCCCTGCCTTTCCAGAAGCCTCCACTGCCCTAATTCTATCACCATAGATTAGTTTACTGATTGTGAAATGTATACAGATGGAATCAGATCATGTGCACTGTTTGATATCTGACACCTTTTGCTTAACATTATGTCGTGCAGTTCGCCCATGGTGTTGGCTGTATTACATTTCACTTGTTTTCTTTGGTAAATAGTATTCCTTTGTATGAATACATCACAACTGATTTGCCTATTTCACTATTGAAGGATATAATGGTTGTTTTCACTTTGGGACTATTACAAATAAGATCGCCATAAATAATTTGGGTGCATATTTGGTCTTTGGTGCACACTTGCATGCATTTTAGGTGAACACGTGCCAAGGAGCGGAATTACTGCAAGGTAGAGCATGCTTATGTTGGGTTTTAGAAATGACTTCCAGTTTTCTGCAAGAGTTCCAGTCGCTCAGCATGTTCATCAACGTTCAGAATTGCCTTTTCCCCTCCCTCTTTCTCTTTATTCTTCCTTCCTTTTATTCCTTCTGTCTCTGACTGTTCTTTCTTTCTTTCCTTCTTTCTTTTCTATTTTTATAACTGTAGCCACTGTGGTGACCATATACCGTGATTTGATCCTGTCCACATTTTCTTGCTAAAAGGAGTTTAAACACTTGCTCAAATGCTTACTGGCTACTTGGATATACACCTCTGGGAAGTGACCTTTCAAGTCTTGGCTTTTCGTGTTCCATCAACGTTTTCTTTCTTTTTTCTCTTTTCTATTTTTTTTTAACCAGTGTGTAGAAATTCTTCATTTGTTCCGATGATAAGTCTCTTGTTTAAACCCCAAATTGGCAGATCTTTGATCTTGTATTTTCCAGCCTTCAGAGCTGACAGAAATGAATTTCTGTTGTTCAGAAGACACTCAGTCTAAAGCATTTTATTAGAGCAGCCCAAATGGACTATGTCATATAATGCATTATATTGATTGGTTTTCAAATGTTAAATCAACCTTGCATTTTAAAAATAAAACCCACTCGGTAGTAACGTCTTATCAGCTTCTTAAATTCTTGAATAACTTTACAAATATTTTGTTAAGAAGTTTTGCTAATACATTAACAGAATATATTAATCTGTATCTTTATTTTCTTTAAATATATTTTTCCCAATTTTTGTACCAGGGAAATGTTGGCATCATATAAAGTGGAAGGATATATATATATAAAATAAAAGTTTATATAGAATTGGTATTATTTTTTTCTTTAAATATGTGGTAGGTGAAATTATCTGGGCATAAAGTTTACTGGTTACAAAATATCTAAATACAAATTCATTAAAAATTTTTTTTAAAAGTCTCTTGTTAGATGCACGTATTGCAGGTCTATGTATTGCAAAATCTTTACTCACTTGATGATCTGCATTTTTACTTTCTTAACAATGGTTTTTATTTTTAGTATTATTTTTTATTTTAAAGATGTGGGGTACAATTCAGGATTAGGTATACAATGGTCATCATACAGGTAGTTTGGGCCTCCCTTTGGCCCCCACTTTGTCTGGTTTGAGCTCAGGTACCCTTATTGATGAAGTATGTTCCCCTTCCCTCCCCTGGCAATTTCCCACTACAGCCAATCTGTTTCCTATAATATCATGATAATTGTTCAGGGTTTGCTTGTGAATGAGAACATGTAGTACTCAGCTCTTTGTTCCTGTGATAGATCACTAAGTATTATAGACTCTAAATCCATCCAAGTTGCTGCGAAGTCCAGTGGCTTTTGTATACAGAAGTTCTAAATTTTAATAGAGAAGAATTTCTCTTCTCTTCCTATTTCCAGATAGCACGTTTTGCATTCTTTGCTGAGCCCATGATCATGAAGATTCTTTACATTCCATGTTTAGAACTTCAGCCCATCTGGAATTGATTTTTGCATGTGGCATGAGGTAGGAGTCCAAATGTATTTGTAAAACATGGACACAATTATTTCTGTAGCATTTACTGAAAAATATATATTATATATTATATCCATCTTGTAAGATATCAAGGCTTATCACAAAGCTATAGTTGGAATAAAAGTTCTCCAGTTTTGCTATTTTTCAAGATTGTGCTGGCTATTCTTCGACTTTTGTAATTTCTTTTTTCAAAATGCCTGATTGTATTCTGACTGAGACTGTGTTGTGTCTACATATGAAATCACAGATGATATTCTGTCCTTCAATTCAGAAAAAGAGACTATCTCTTTATTTAAGTATTCTTTAATTTTTGTTTATAAAATTTTCAAAATAGTTACTTTTGTTAGATTAACTCCTAGTTGATGTATTTTTAATACTATCATATTTTTTGTCATTCTAAATATCTTTTTGTATTTGTTTATTGCTGGTTTATAAAAATGCAATTGATTTTTGCAAGTTAATTTAGTCACCAGTAGACTTGTTAAATCAGCATATCAATTTTAGTAATCTGTAGACTCTTGGATTTTCTCCATATTTAATCATGTATTCTGTGAATAAATACAGTTTTATTTTCTAATCCTCATCCATTTTCTTTCCTGAAAATGTTGGCTAGGAATTCAAGTGGAATAACTTAATAGAAGTCGTGACAGCAAGCATGGCTTCTCAATACTGATCTCAGGACAAAATACTTAAAATTTTTTTTTTTTTTTTTTGAGTTGGAGTCTCACTCGGTCACTCAGACGGGAGTGCAGTGGCCGCTCCCGGCCACCGCAGCCTCGACCTGCTAGGCTCCGGCGATCCTTCCGCCTCAGCCTTCCGAGTAGCCGGAATTACAGGCATGCGCTACCACACCCGGCTGATTTTTTGATTTTTATTGTAGAGGTGAGGTCTCGCTGCCCAGGCGGGTCTCGAACCCGCGGGTGAAGGCAATCCACTCAACTCAGCCTCCCTAAGGCGCGGGATTACAGGCTGAGCCACTGAGCCCAGCTAATACTTAAATATTTTACAATAAAAATGATTTTACCAGGCTTTATTGTAGATATCCTTGATCAGATTTTAAAATTGTTTATTTCTAGTGATTTTCTGAAAGTCACGCATGCATGTTGAATTTTATCAAAGCAATTCATTTGTATATATTACAATGGCCTGATTATTTTTTGTGCAGTAAATTACAATGATTAATTTTTGAATGCTAAACCAACCTTGCATTTCAGGAATAAAATTACAATTTAGTTTGATGGATTATACATTTCATGTATTGACTGATTTGAATTTCTAATATTCTGTATGGAAATTTTACATTCTCTATAAAATAGATGGCCTATAATTTTCTTTTTCTGTAAACTGCTCATCAGACTTTGGTATTATGATTTTGCTGATTTCACAAAATGTAATTTTATATTTTTGTTATCTTAAATAGTTTGTGTAAGAATAGTATTTTTTTCCTAAGCGTCTGAAAAATTTTACCAGGGAAGTCACGTGGCCTGGATTTGTGTGTGTGTGTGTGTGTGTGTGTGTGTGTGTGTGTGTGTGTGTGTGTATGTGTGTGTGTTGTGTGTATGTGTGTGTGCAGGATCTTTAATTAAGTAATGCATTTATTTGAAAGACATAGAGCTCCTCAAATTTTCTATTTATTTTTATCTTCATTTTGACAGACTGTGTTTTCCTAGAAATTTGTACATTTTATATACATTTTAAAATTTACTTGTATAAAGGTTACATTCAAGGATGAACCCAAAACAACTGGAATTTATTTATTAAAAATTGTGCATTTATTCTTACATGTCATCTTCAAAGTACTCTTCAGCTATCAAGACACTTTGTCCATTGATCAAAACAGTTTTTCATCTCATCAATTTTGATGCCTTTTAGTACTTCCATCTTTTTTCTTTCACCACTTCCACATCAGCAAAATGTTTCCCTTTGAGAGTTTTTTTCAAAGAAACCGACAAAAAAAGATGTTTGGGGAAAGATCGGGTGAATAAGGAGGGTGGGGCACGGGGATCATGCCTTTTTTAGGTCAAAAACTGCTAAACAGTATGGTGTGGGCAGGTGTACTTGTAAATCACCCATCATGAAATGGGCAAACACGTTGAAAGAATCTCCAAAAAAAATTCACTGAAATCAACCACAGCCTCTCATACCAACACTAGCTGATACACTGATGCCAATGGGTTTCTAGAACACCTACCTAGTGGGGGCAAGCCAGGACTACAAGGGCCCACTCTCCAAAAGATAATTCCATCTTTTTTGAGTCCCCTCTTGTATACTATCTCTTGCAATATTTTCGATGCCTGTACATTCTATAATGATATCTCTTTTTAATTTCTAATTTTGATTAAAAAGTTTTTCTCTCATCTGTCTTTTACTCTCTCAGTCTTGCCAAGAATTTACCAGTTTTATTAATGGGATGAAAAAATCCCATCTTTCTGACTTATCTACTTTCTCTATTGTATTTTTTTATTTCATTAACCTCTGTTCTTGTCTTTACTATTTATTTCCATTTCATTCCTTTGAGATTAGTGGGTTTGAGTTTCCAAGCTACAGAGATTGCTCGATATTTAATCTTTGTGTATATATCATATACACATTTAAGACTATGCATTTCCCTCTAAGAATAGATTTCACTGCACCCCCTGAAGTTTTATTATGTTGCATTTCCATTATCATTTACTCAAAAATATTTTATGATTCCCCTTGAAATTACCTTTTTGACATAAGTTTTCTATGGGCTACTTAATTCACAACAGTTAGAAGCTCCTTGTTACAGTTTTTGTTGGTGTCTGGCTTAATCCCACTATGGCCACATAAAATAATCTTTATGATTTCAATGTTTTTGTAACAGATTTTGACTCAGCAGATTTTCTATTTTGGCAAATGCTTATGAACTCCTATCTGTTGCTGATTGGTGAATACTGATTTATTTTGGATGCAATTAAAGAATGTTTACATTTCTTGGTTTACTACACTGGCTTTCTGGAAGGGAAGAAAAGAACTTTAAAAGATTCTGAAAACGTACGTTGGCATCACCAGAGAAGCACACTTTGCTCATTAGACATGGTGCCAGTGAGGCGAAGAGCTGGCCATATGTGAGCAGTAGACATACTCATCACTTGAGGTGTACCACTTGAAATATGCTCGCTCTTCTTTACAGGGGAGAGTAGAAATAGTCTAGGGTACCACAAATCTGCTTTCTCTCCTCTGCTTCTCAGACCTCCCCCGTCCCTTCCCCTTGGTTCCATTGTGACGTTGTCTTCTTCACCTGGATGCTCATCAATCCTTCTGGAAAAGTAACTGCCAAGCTCAATGCCCCCAGACTCTCAGTTGGTCTTGTGGCCTCTAATCTCTCACTTCTGTAAGTACAATTATTCTTAAAATCAAAGTCACATCACCCACATCCTTCAACTCCTTCATATGTCTTCATGCAACTGGCGCAATACATTCCAAACGTATTATCATGGCATTTGAGTCCCATGACCAAGACCTAGCCTAAGTCCAAAGCCTCGTGTCCCACTCCGTCTCCTGATGCACTTTGTGGCTGTGCTGCATCTGGTCACTACATTTAACAAAAGTCACTCACTCTTATGAGTTCCTGCTATACCATCAGCATGGTACCCTTGGCCCTCCACAGCAAAGCCCACGCATTTAGTCTCCACTTTCATCTTGGTCTCCCCTCGGAAATCAACCTCCTTCCCTTCACGATCCCATGTCTGGCCCTTCTCTGAGATTTCATCCCCTTGTGTTCCTGTTACTTCAGTTTCTTTTGCACATGTAGCATCGTTTTTGGGTTGCTTGCTTTTTTGAGTTGGAGTCTCACTCCATCATCCAGGCTGGAGTGCAGTGGCACACTCATGGCCACCCCTGGGTCGACCTGCTGGGCTCTGGCGATCCTTCTGCCTCAACCTTTCAAGTAGCCAGAACTGCAGGTGTACACTACCACGCCCAGCTAGTTTTTGATTTATTGTAGAGACGAGGTCTTGCCAAATTGCCTGGGCTGATGTCGAACCCACAGGCTCAGGCAAATCCACTCGCCTCGGTCTCCCAAAGTGCTGGGATGACAGGCTGAGCCACTGAGCCTGGCTACATCTCCCCCTACCCCCATCTCTCTCTGTCTCATTAGGCTGCTGACTCCCGGAATCGAGGGCTCTTGTTGAAGACACGTTTGGTACCTCCTCAGGACTGTGCACTGCACTTCTCAGACTTACCCATTAAATGAATGTGGTATTGAATCCCCTTGGAGCTGTTCTTGCTCATAATAACTTGAAAAGTATGTGCACTTCTTAGAACCAGCCTTTCGAGTGAAATGAGTCATATGAAGGTCAGGGTATATCAACGTGGTATTTTGCAAGTAAGTCTAGAGCAGGAAGCATTAAGGAAGAAGTAGCTCCGAGCTGGGAATAAACGAGATTAAGTAGGAAGGGAAGTGAGGGTCACCTTCCAGCTCAGAAGATTAGAATTTCCACTTTCTGTGTATTAAAAATAAATCTTTGATCTGAAATCAAAGACTTTGGCCAAAGCTCTCCCCTTCCCGGGAAAGCCTCTTGATGGTCAGCGCTTCAGAGTTTGCCTCTACAGCCCTGAGTTCAAATATATCAACTGAAACTTGAAATGCTCAAGATGGAAGTTATTAAATTGGGTGAGAAATGTTACAACCAAGAAGTAGCTTAGACGTTTCTCCCTATCATGCTTCATTGCCCCAGTCCTTTCTGGAAAGAGAGAGAGGAAAGCTATCCTATTGCATACCGCACTTGGGTCGGCTTCTCATCAACTCAGCACCCAGGCTAGAAACCTTGACTCAGGCTTCCATTCTGCACGTCACTTCTTCTCTTTTTGTTCTGCCAACAGCTGCTGTTATTTCCTCCTCTAAAGTTGACCTTAAATTAGATATCTCCTTTCCATTCTGTCACCTCTCATCTCCTCCTGACTGTATTGTTTCCTGGCTAGTTTCCTTGGCAGTAATGTCTCTCCTCTCAAAGCTACCCTCAATATTTTTGCAGCGTTATCTTCCTTTAAAAAAATTAATCAGGTCACTCTGTTCTGAACAGTACCTAATGGAGCCACCCTGCCTAAGCAGCCACATTCCATTTCCTCTGCCTAATTTCAAACCCATCCATAACTGGGGCCCACCTGTTTTATCCAATTCTAGTTCCTTCTTTCTAAAATGCAAAATTTAGTTCCAAGGTAGCATAACATAATAATGATCAGAGGATGAATTTGGCTTTGACTCCTAAATAACCTCCATGGGCCCGTTTCCTCCTTAAAAAGTGTGTGAATGTACCCATTATACCTAATTGTGGTCAAAATTAAATGATGCAGTGTATGTAAATTTCTTAGAATGGATCTACTCCTAGTCAAAGCTGTAAGTAGGAAGAAGGCGGCCATTACTACAATCAACTTGGATCTACATAATTTTGTCATCCCTGAACTTGCTCCTGACCCTCCTTTTCTGTAGAAGAGTCTAAACTCTGTAGCTTTTCAAGAGTCTAAACTCTGTAGCTTTTCAGGACTGTGACCACCTCTCACTTATGAGGGGGACCCCCCAAAACCTGGAATTCTATACAAAATTGTGTGTTTATTCTTACGTGTTTAAACTTCAGTTACCTTCAAAGTACCGTCTGCTGGATGCAATCCACCTGTCGAGATGCTTTTTCCACTGTTCAGAACAGGTTTTGAACTTGCCCATTTTGATGTCCTTTAATGCTTCTGCCATTTTTTGTTTTACTTCTGCCACATCGGCACAATGTTTTGCTTTGAGGAGTTTCTTCATCTGAAATAAACAGGCACACACAAAAAAGTTGCTGGGGGTGAGATCAGACGAATAGAGAGGGTGGGGCATGGGAGTCATGTCTTTTTTTGGTCAAAAACTGCCAAACACTCAGTGCGGGGTGGGCAGGTGCACTTGTAAACCATCCACCATGAAATGGGCAAGCACGTTGAAAGACTCCAGAAAAAATTCACTGAAGCTGAATGCAGACTCTCACAACAACGCTAGCTGATAACACTATTGCCAGTGAGTTCCTAGAATGCTGGCCTAGGGGGGAAGACTGTACTACAAGAGGCCCACCCTCCAAAAGATAATTCTGGGGATTTTGGGGGTCATCCTCATGTGTTTCCTCACTATTCTCCAAAGGGTATCCTTCATCATCCTATCTGTGACTGGTTTATTGTGACTTGTAGTTTTCACAATGCAAGAGTCCCAGTCAAATACTTTTGGGAAACAATGCATGCTCTAAGCACCTCTTTGAAATGTACAGTGACCAGCAATATTCAAGGGGTCTAAGGAAACCTACAGTAAAGAACATGATCGGCTGGAGGTGGTGGCTCACACTTGTAATCCCATTATTTTGGGAGGCTGAATCTGGAGGAGCGCTTGAGACCAGGAGTCCAAGACCAGCCTGGGCAACATAGTGAGACCTCATTCCTACCAAAAAGTAAAATAAAATAAAATGAAAATAAAAAAGGAAAGAAAAGAATATGGTTAAATCGTTTAGTTTGACATTTTCCACATTTATGGCTTTCTAGACATTTTTTCCTGTGAAATGCAACACTAGAAAAATTAGGACCAAAATTCTGTCTCTTAACTAAGAGTCGTTATGTGATTTTGTCTCATTGAAGGTACCCACAACAGATCAGAAAAGGTCAAATATTAAATTAATAACAATGTCATCTTGGTAAATTTATGACATGTGTACACATGTGTGACCATATAAAAGGTAGTGATCTAAATAAGCTTATTACCTAAATTCCAAATATTCTGTTTACTCATTACTCAGCTGATGAAAGTCAGAAGCCTCAATGACATGCCGAGATACACTCCTATAATACTTAAGCTTAACTTTTTCCTGTTTTTTTTTTTTTTTTGAGTTAAGCCTCCCATATGATTTGGTTGCAATTTAATTTTACTGATTAATGATCCAACCCAAAATCATTCATTATTCCCATATTTTAATGCTAATTTTAGTTTCCTTTTAATTTTTATGATAAACTCCTTATTCTTTGGTTTTCAGTCAATTAAAAGACAGGATCTATAGGCTTTTACCATTAGTTAGTACATTAAAATGACCTTTGAGATGTGTGAAAGTTTGAAAAGACCAACATTTTTCTTAGGACTTAATATATTCCTTTGTGGTGGGCAGACTAATAGACCCCGAAGAGGTTCACCTCTGTCTCCAGAACATGGAACTAAGTTATGTCACCTGGCAAGGGGAACGCAGGTTGCAGGTGCAACCAAGATTGCTAATCAGTTGATCTTGACATGGGAGGTTAGTCAGGATGATCCAGGTGGACCCAATATGATCCCAAGGGTCCTTATAAGTGAAAGAGGGAAGCATCGTCAGGGAGAGGCTGTGAACAGCTCAACCAGCCCCTACTGGCTTTGGCGAAGGCAGACAGCCATGAGCTGAAGGGAAGCCTTGCTGACACCTTGACTTTAGCCCAGCGAGTCCTGTCTTGGACGTCTAACCTGCAGAACGGTGATGTACCTGTGGTAGGTTTGTGTTGCTCGAGCCAGCAGGTTGGTGGTCGCTCCTTAGGCAGCAGTAAAACACTGGTATGTCCCTAAAGGGTAGCAATTATCCCGGATGTCAGTGTTGGTTCAGGATAAATTAGGTAAAGAGTTTCAGAAGTTTGATGCTTACGAGAGTGAGAGAAAAAGATGCCATTGTAAACAAGAAGAATTGGCAGTCATGCTGTTATAATGGAGTTATAATGGATTATCTAGGTTCCTCACCCTGCAAACTTCCTTCCCCTCAGCCTAACTGTTCAGGCATGATCTGTGGGCTCTGACCCCAAATCTGACGTCAGCCTGGAGGCAGCAAGGAGCCTCTTTCAGTAGGGTTGGGGTGACCCCCTAAGTCCATCTTCTTCTCCTCCTGCTCAAACACCTCTCTCCGTCGGAGTTGAGACTTAAGGATTTAGAAGGGGGAACCAAAAAACCCAGAACTTATTTATTAAAAATTGTGTATTTATTCCTACACGTTTAAACATCAGTCACCTTCAAAGTACTCTAAGCTTGAGGCAAGACACCTGTCCAGACGCTTTTCCCACTGCCCAAAGCAGGTTTTGAACTTGTCGATTCTGATGCCTTTTAGTGCTTCTGCTGTTTTTGGTTTCACCTCTTCCACACTGGCAAAACATTTCCCTTTGAGGACTTTTTTTCACCCAGGGAAACCAAACCAAAACAACAACAGCAACAACAAAATAGGTCGCTTGGGGTACAGGAGTCACAAGTTTTTGGTCAAAAACTGCTGAACACTCAGCATGCTGTGGGCAGGTGTGCTTGTAAATCACCCATCATGAAACGGACAAATATGTTGAGAGAGTCTCAAAAAAAAAATTAACCAAAGCCCAATGCAGCCTCTCACAGCAACGCTAACTTGCCCACAGATGCCGATGGGTTTCTAGAACAATTACTAGCAGGGAAGCCTATACTACAAGGGGTCACCCTCCAAAAGATAATTCTGTCTTTTGGGGAGGGTCCCCTTGTATTTTTGCGAACAAATGTCTGCCCTCCCCTCAAGTAAAAATAACCAGGCTCTAGGTTTTCCGCTCCTCCTGAGCTGCATGGTAGCTCAAGTTCATTCGTCTAAGCCTTTCTTTTTCCCTTGTGACTCTTCCAAGGAAGGCACTCCCGGGTGGAGGTTTTTCCCCCTTCTGGAAAATCCTCCTGACACCAGACACCTGACCACAGGATGTCTGAGGCTGCCAGCTCCCAGGACCTCATGCAGTCTTGCCAGGACACCACCTGCTCACTTCAGCGCCGTGACGTGTTGGTTGAGGCTGACACCACCCCGCCCTGTTCCCGGTGCCGTGATCTCCTGACTGACTTACAGCTGTCCCTGCAGTGCAGGATAATCTGTGTCGGTCATCATCTTCTTGCTCACAGATCCAATCTGTACATCTGTACTTAGCACTTTCTCCAAGATCCCAGTGTCTTTTTCTCTACAGCTGACCTCAGCCACCTCAGAGAGACAGTGGTGACCTTTGCACTTGAACCCTTTCACCATCTCCCAGCTGGTCTCTGTGTACCACCTACCCTTGGTTCTCTGCAGACTCCACCACGACTGTTTCTAGTTTTGCCTCCACCATGGTGACCTCTGGGATTTTGCTAGGTCTCTGAGACTTTAGGAAGAATATCTTTTTAATTTTTTGTTGTTGTTGTGGTAAAACGTATATATCAAATTTGCAGTTCTAACCATTTTCTTTTCTTTTCTCTTTCTTTTTTTGAGTCAAGATCTCACGCTGTTGCCCAGGCTGGTGTGCAGTGGCGTGATCACGACTCACCACAGCCTCGGCCTCCTGGGTTAAGGTGATCCTTCCGTTTCAGCCTCCCAAGTAGTTGGAGTTACAGATGTGTACCACCACGCCTGGCTACTTTTTGTTTTATTATTTGTTTGTAGAGATGAGCACTCACTATGTTGCCTAGGCAGATCTCAAACTCCTGGGCTCAAGCTATCCTTCTGCCTTGGCCTCCCAAAGTGATGGGATTACACGTGTGAGCCCCCACGCCTAGCCAATTTTAACCATTTTCAAGTGTACATTCACATTGTTAGGCGACCATCTCCACCATCCATCTCCAGAACTTTTTCATCTTCCCACACTGAAATTCCGTCCCCATTAAAACATAACTCCCCATCCCTCCCTGGTCATTGACACCCCCCATTTCACTTTCTGTTCAATAACTTTGAGGACTCTAGGAACCTCTGGTAAGAATCACACGGTATTTGTCTTTCTGTATCTAACTTCATTCACTGAACATTGTGTTCAAGGCTCATTCATGTTGGTGCACGTGTCAGGATTGTATTTCCCTTTAAAGCTAAATGACAGTTCTCTGTCTATGTCTACCACATGTTGCTTACTATCCATGAACACTTGTAAAAATACTCCTTGACCATGAGTATGGAAGTACTTAATGGAATTCTTGCTTTCAATTCCTTGAGGTATATACCCAGAGTGGGATAACCAGGTCATGTGGTCATGGCTATGTCAGCTTTTTGAGGAACTGCCAAGCTGTGTTCCACAGTGGCTGGACCGTTTCTGTTCCCACCAGCAAGGCATGCATGCTCCGGTTCCTCCACACCGCGCCAACACTTGTTTTCTGTTTTCTTCTTTATAGCCATCCTGCAGGGTGTGGTCCCTTGGCTTTTCATCTCTTCTTCTCCTCCCTGGCTTCTCTCCCTCAAGCTGCAAACATGCAGACATGCCCCTGGGCCCTACCGCAAGCTGTCCTTGGACGGGATGTTCACCCCAAATTATTAAAAGTAGTGCAAGTCATCTGTCTGTAGTTCCATGCCATATGTTCTCTCTTGAATCCAACCAAACACCACTTGTAATCTCTAGGGAGATTTCTGGTGTTTAGCTCTCTTCCTCAGTCCTCACGCAATGTGATTCTCTCTGCTCCTGTCACTGAAGGTGTGGCATGGGGACTGGTGACTTTGGTGTTACCTGGGAGCTTGTGAACACTGTGGACTTCCTGGGCTCCCCAGACACACAGAATCAGAATCTGCACATGGTACCCAGGTGTCTCCACCCATAGCTCTCTGGCATTTTAACCTACTGACACCCACTTATCTTGAGGCAATCTTGTCCCTGGGTATATCGAAAGCTGTTCTCTTAGGGTGTGTGTCCTTCCTTTCTGAGCAGTTTCTCAATGTCTTTGCTTGCTGGTGACCTCGACCTTGAGTTTGGGATCTTCCTGAGTTCTGGTCCCAGCCTCCTCCTTTTGGAAACTCAACCTGTTCTTCCAATATCACCTCATGCATTCTTGACTTCCGAAATTACTTCAATGACTATGAGTCCTGAAACCTTGTTTCTGGCTCAGAGTTTTCTCTTGAACTCCAGGCCTATCATTTTATCTGTAGTCTCACAGCCCAGTGGAGCATGTGAATCTCAGCACAGCAAAATCAAATCCTCACCAAGGTGATGGAGACATCATACTTACCCATCCCCGATCACCCTCAGGTCCAATTCTAATCCCTGCTTATGCAGGGAGCCCCCAAACCCCTGGAATTTATTTATAAAAATTGTGTATTTATTCTTACACTTTTAAACATCAGTCACCTTCAAAGTACTCTCACCTTGATGCAATACACCTTCTGAGATGCTTTTTCCACTGCTCAAAACAGTTTTTGAACTCATCCATATTGATGCCTTTTAGTGCTTCTGCTGTTTTTTGTTTTACCTCTTCCGCGTCAGCAAAATGTTTCCCTCTGAGGACTCTTTTCATCAGGGGAAACAAAAAATATCGCTCAGGGTGGGATCAGGTGAATAAAAAGGGTGGGGAATGGGAGTCAGGCCATTTTTGAGTCAAAAACTGCTGAACATTCAGCACAGTGTGGGCAGCTGGGCTCGTAAATTGCCCATCAGGAAATGGGCAGACACAGTGAAAGAATCTCCACAAATAAAGAAAAAAATCACCGAAGTTGAACACAGCCTCTCAAAACAATGCTAGCTGGCCCACTGATGCCCATGGGTTCCCAGAACATTTACCTAGGTGAGGAAACCTGTACTACAAGGGTCCCGCCCTCCAAAAGATAACTCTGGGTTTTTGGGTCTCCTTTATATATATAATTGTATAACTTCCCTTAGGAAAAGCATGCAATGTTCCCCCTGCTACCTATAAACTAAGGTTTAAAATCCTAAGGGTCTTTCACATCTGTTTAGATCTATCCACTTTCCTAGTCTCATCTCCCAGGCCTATGTTCTAGGCTGTGACAGTCAGCACGGGCTGTCCACCTGGACCACCTGGGGAAATTTGGAGACTTAAAAACCAAAGCATGTCTGTTCGAGACCTGCCATAAATCAGAGGGAAATTAGACCAGGAACAGGCAAGAGTTCCTGGATCCAAGGACATGTCACTCCTAAAAGACACTTTGCTAAGTCCTTACCCTGGAACACAGAACCATCTCTATTTAGGGGAAACAGAGCGAGGGAACATTCTTCCCTTTGCAAAGGCCACCCTTCTTGTAATATCCATAATGGATTTCACTTTCATTCTAATTTAGTAAAGATGAAAGCGAACGTAAGAAGTCCAGTCAAATACGGCCTTCCAGGAATGAAGACGTGCCAGGGATGCATTAACTTAATTGGTCTATATTAATAGAATAAAGGAATATATCGTGGTGATCTTTAGAATGTATCATAAAAGCATACTTGTTGTCTAGCTATAAAGGTGAACAGAGTATTGGGGAGAGTCTTTTAGTCTCTTCTTTAAACTTGCTTTGCCTCTGAATTTTGACCTTACTGATTCTCCAACTTGAACAAACCCTCAGTGTGAGGAAGACTTAATTGATATTCTGAGTGGTGGTGGGGACCATGTCAAAACTTCCAGGCAACACGCAAGGGAAAAAAAAAGTTAGTACCAAATGTAGCTTCATCATGAATTGGCCAAGAGGTGGTATTGAATTTTCTGTTACACCTTACTTTCTGATTTGATTCTTTCAAATAGTAATATACGTTACTTTTAGTATAAATTTGAATTCCTAAGGAAGACATCCATGGTCTTTCATTTGTTATATTTCATTCGTGATCTTTCATTCTTGGTCTTTCTTATTGTTTTGACAGATTACGGTTCCTACCCCCACCCCGATAAACTAGCATCTAGCTGCAAAAGGATTTCTTGGCCTTTTATTCAAAAGCTATGCTAACATACATACATATGTAGTGCCAAACCTTTTTTGGAAATATTCCTGGGTGGTGGTAGTGTCATTTGTGAAATATCTTGAAATCCCGCTTGCTCCCCAGTAAAAACTCACAATACTACGAGGATAGCACAACAGAAGTTGAACAGACAGCATTTGCAGCCAAACCAGGCAGGTGCTGGCAAGGTAACTTCCAACCTTCAAAATGACAGAAGCCAACAGCAGCCATGAGACCCGAGTGACATTATAACCTGGTTGGGAGGTGGCGGGACAGCTGACGGGCGCCAAAATGAGAGGGCCACCAAGTAGCCCAGTGATGCCCACCGGGAAGCACCGGAGTCCATCTGGGAACAGTGACAGACACAGCAGAGGCTTTTGCAAGCTCCAGTCTGCAGGTGAAGGCCAGGAGTTCCCTCTCACACCAGTCAGTCAAGCTTCCTTCTGGGACACGGCGTCACGCAGAGGAGGAGTTGCTGGGAAAATGTGCAGGGCAGAGACTGTAGGAGAGACAGAGAGAAGGAAGGAGAGAGGGACAGACATTGGGGTGGGTGAACTAGGGCCAGCTCCACCCTTGATGCTTTCAGGAAACAGCTGCAGTGGGAATTCCAGAGCCAGGAAGCTGGAAACTCTCTTCAAAGCCATCTCTCTCTCCTAACAATTCAGAAAAGTTCATCTCAGTTAAAAGTGCGTAACAGAAAAGGATGACAGAACTCGTCAGTTACAAAGTTACTCCAAGGAAAAGAATAAGGAACATGCTCACATTCTCCTAAAGGACACCTGCTCTCATGTGTTTATCACAGCACTATTTGCACTAGCAAAGACGTGGGACCAACCCACGTGCCCAGTGACAGTGGATGGGGCAAAGAAAATGTGGTACACATATACCGTGGAATACTAAGCAGCCACAATGAAGAACAAAATCTTGTCCTTTGCAGCAGTGTGGATGCAGCTGGAGACCGTTATTCTGAGCAAATTTACACAGGAACAAAAAGCCAAATACGGTATGTTCTCATTTTTAAGTGGGCGATCCACACTGGGTGCACACCAGCACAAGAAGGGAACAACAGACACTGGGGGCCCCCAAGGAGAGGAGGAAGAGGGGATAGGGTTGAAAAATTATCTTCTGGGCGCCATGTTCACTATTTGGGTGACAGCTTCAATAGGAGCCCAAGTTGGCCATCATGCAGTAAGTCCAAAAAAATAAAAAATAAAAAACCTTCACAGGTATCCCTGGATTTGAAATAAAAATTAAGACAAATTTTTCTATAGATAATGAGACTATGCCTGGAAAACACACTCACAGAATCACAAAACAGATGAAAAATAACATTTCAAATTGAATTAAAATTCAGAAAATAATGGACGGTGTTGAAGCTCAGCCCAACTCAGGCAGCTGGTGACAGGAAAGAGTTAAAGTGTTCAGAAAATTATTTTCAAAATGAGATCTTAATTAGAAGACACATGCAACGGCTTCGTGGAAGATTCAAAGAAGGAAACATTTAAAAAGCAAAAGGAAAGTGGAAAATTTTAGATAATTGGGAGACTTTCAAAATATGTATAGCAAAAATCCCATAGAAGACACAATAAAGACTGGAAATTACAATGCAATCAATCTTTCCTAAAATACAAATAAGGATATAAAATACACATTGACATGGAACACTGCAACTCTGTGCATATGGGACCAACATGACTAAGACATATTCCCGTAAAATTATTGCATTTTTTAAAAAAGACAAAAAAAATCCTTTGGACTTTTTTTTTCATAAAGGAAAGAAAATCAGATTGCCGTCAGAGTTTTCAACAGCAATGTTGAGTCATGTTTCTATTTATGATGTCCAAGGGGGAAAAAATATGTAAGCCAAAGCTTTTATATTTCACCTGTCAACCTAAAAAACAACTGGGATGGAGGGGGCTCTTTAAAAGAAAATGTCGCTTATTTGGAAACAGGCATCTCAGTGCATCTTTGCAAGCCCTAGGAAACTATGTGAGTATTCAGGGAGGTAAGGGAAGACAAAGGTTGTGGAGGAAAATTAGCAGGATTACATAATAATGACAAGGGTGACGCCAGTCCAGGGCTGGACAGGCAGATGCTGGACAGATGTCCTTGCAGAAGTATTTTTGTGTGTGTCAGATTGCAATGACCTTTGAGCATGAGACTGCTGTCTTTGTGGCTTTCCCTGGCTCCACCCATCAGGGTTTTTAATATAAGTGACTCCGTTTTAATTCTGACAACTTTTACACAGCAAATGACTGTCAGATATAAGAAGTGGCATCAACTATAAACTTGTAGGCACTCAGGGAACATTATTCTTCTGAGGGAAGTTCTAGAAAAGAGCATCAAACAGCCAACATCAGCCTAAGGACAGGTTGGCTGGGCTCAGTGCCTCACACCTATAATCCCAGCACTTTGGGAGGCCAAGGTGGGAAGATTGCTTGAGCCACGGAGTTCAAGACCAGCCTGGGCAACATAGCAAGCCCTCATCTCTACAAAAAATTAAAAAAGTTAGCCGGGTGTGGTGGCACCCATGGGGTCTTGGGAGACCAAGGTAGAAGGATCATCTGAGCCCAGAGGGTAAAGGCTGTGATGGACAGTGATCACAGCACTGCATTCCAGCCTGAGCAACAGTGTAAGACCCTGACTTTAAAAAAAAGAAAAAAGAAACACAAGGATAGGTGATGACAAACACCTGAGATATCCCAAGGTGAAATTCCAAGGGCATAGTGGGTAGACACGTCCTTCACTGCCTACCCGCTAGAAACTTCCATCACTAAAGATCCCTGTGAAGCAAAACTCAAGACAGATTTAGAAGTTAATGACTGCCGATACGCAGTTACGGTGACCATGGCTTGAACACCACCTGCACTGTTGAGATCAGTCTTCTATTTCAAAACAAGAAGAATCTGTGACTTTGTCTTGATAAATATTGAAATCATAATCGGGAACATCATATCTCCTGGGTAGAGAATGTAATGCTTTGAAGACATGACCATTTGCTGTCTTGGTGATCTCGAACTTCTGGGTTCAAATGATCCTCTCACCTCCATCTCCCAAAGTGCTGGGATTATAGGTGTGACCCAGTGTGCCTGACTTACAAGTCTTTTTTATGACTTCTGGTTTTGGGTCTTCCCTATATTGGGAGAATTCCTCTACATTTAATGGCCTACTGGCCTCTGCCAGTGATCTCCTGCTGCCACATTGAATTCACACGTAGAATTGTGTCCATCCTTGGAGCTCACCTGTTCCTCTGAAGACTTTCACATTCCTCCCAAGTCTCCATCCTTCTCCCAGATATGCAGATTGTGTGTTCAAACTTCGATCTCTGCTAGTTTCTAAGAGACAAACAGGGTTCTCACTCCTTAGGAGAGAGGTTGAATATCTGTTCGTATGTCTAAAAGCCATTTGCATTTCTCTTAAGTGTGAATTGTCTACTCGTGTCCTTTGAACTTTTCTGTCAGGTATCAGATTTCTCTTATTAATTTGTAAGATATATGTTTTGACTATGAAGGAGGTATGCATTGTGTCTATCAAACATATAGCAGTTGTCTTTCTCAGGTTTTGCTTGCTTTTTTTCTGCTTTGCTTGTGTTGTTTTTACCAAGAAGAAAGTCATCAACTTTGTCAGTTTTATATAAATGTGTGTCTCACTCCAAAGACATCACCTAACGTTGTGTCAGGTGAAGGTGCAAATTCGAACGACGGGGCATGCCATCTCCCCCAGCAGTAAATTAAGAAGCTTCTAGGGCAACCCCAGCTCTGTGGGAAAGTAATTTTTTTTTTTAATTAAAAGAAAACAAAACTATACTTATACCGCTGACATGCATTCCTTGCTTGAAAATGTCACCGGATATGGGGGGTAGGTTTGCGCACACCCTCCCTCCCTCTTCTTCCCTCCTGGCAGCTTTTTTGATGTGCCAGGGGTGAAAAGCACCATTTCACAGCCTGGGATAGGGTCCCTGTGCCATTGGGGACTGTCCCCATCAGGCTTTCTAAATAAGCAAGGCTAGGACCACGTGACCAAAAAGGTTACAGAAAGAAAGATGCTGCTTTGACAAGTTTATTCTGGTATCTCCAAAACCAGAGAAGTGCTTTGACACAGAAGCTGGCCCCTGAGTAAGCTCATTACTGTACGAAATGAAACAACACATTTGTTTGGTAAGAACAGGTTGATGGTTTCTCTTAAGAGCAATCAAAATTGATGGAGAAAAAGACTGAACTCTTGTAGGCATATTTATCTATGGGATTCCCCAAGAAAGGATTTACCAAAATAGTTGTTTGGTTTTTGTATACTAAAAATAAAATTGGGGTGAAATAAATGAGAGCTATTTATTCTGTTTCATATGAGGGAGACCCCAGGAAACCCAGAATTTATTTATAAAAATTTGTGTACTTATTCTTACATGTTTAAACTTCAGTCACCTTCAAAGTCCTCTCTGTTTGATGCAATACATCTTATTGAGGCACTTTTTCCACTGCTCAAGTTTTTCAGCTAGTCAGTTCTGATGCCTTTTATGAGGGGGAGCCCCCCAAAACCCAGAATTATCTCATTTTTGTTTTTTTATTTTTCAAGGGCGGACCACTTATAGTACAGGTTTACCTTGATACATGAATGTTCTAGGAACCCATTGGCATCAGTGTACCAGCTAGCATTGTTGTGAGAGGCTGTGTTCAGCTTCAATTAATTTTTTTTGGGGGGAGGGGGGAATTCTTTTTTTTTTTTTTTTTTTGAGTTGGGTTCTCACTCTGTCACCCAGGCAGGAGTGCAGTGGGGCGCTCCTGGCTACCGCAGCCTCAACCTGCTGGGCTCCGACAATCCTTCCACCTCAGCCTTTCAAGTACCTGGAACTACAGGCGCACGCTACCACACCTGGCTAATTTTTTATTTATTATAGAGATGAGGTCTCACCAAGTTGCTCAGGTTGGTCTTGAACCTGCAGGCTCAGGCAATCCTCTGGCCTCAGCCTCCCAAAGTGTTGGGATTACAGGCTGAGCCACCAAGCCCGGCCTGGGTGGGTGGGGGTGGGGGTGGGGGAGATTCTTTCAATCGTTTGCCCATTTCATGATGGGTGATACATGAGTGTGACTGCCCACACTGCGCTAGCCCCACCCTCCCTATTCACCTGATCTTTGCCAAAGCAACATTTTTGTTTTCCCTGATTTAAGAAGAAAAAAAAAATTCCTCAAAGGGAAATCTTTTGCAGATGTGGAAGAGGTGAAACAAACAAAGACAGAAGCACTAAAAGGCATTAAAATAGACGAGTTCAAAAACTGTTTTGAGCAGTGGAAAAAGCATCTTGATAGGTGTATTGCATCCAGCAAAGAGTGCTTTGAAGGTGATAAGTTTAAGCATGTAAGAATAAATACATACTTTTTAATAAATTTCTAAGTTTTTTGGGTCCTCCCCTGTATCTTTCTACATTTTGATTTGGTGTATAAATTTGAAACTAAAACATTAAAGGGACTGGAGGTGGTGGCTCATGGCTGCAATCTCAGTACTTTGGGAGGCTGAGGCAGGAGGATTGCTTGAGCCCAGGAGTTTAAGACCAGCCTGGGCAACATAGTGAGACTCCATTCCTACAAAAATAAAAATTATCCAGGGATGGTGGTGCATGCCTGTAGTCCCAGCTACTCAGGAGACTGAGGTGGAAGGATCGGCCAGATCGAGGCAGCAGTGAGGCTAAGATCATGCCACTGCACTTCAGCCTGAGTGACAGAGGCAATCCCTGCCCAATTTTCCCAGCTCCCACTACTGTGGGGTCTCCTGAGGCCTCAGAATCCCTCACTGGGCTTGCCTCTCCCTCCCCAGCTCCTAGGGAAGCTTTTTAGTGCTCCAGGCTCCATCTACACCAGCTGCCGCCTACCATATCTGAGCAGGTCTGTGTCCATGGGGCAAATCAGGACATTTTCATCTCCTAATCTAAAGACCGTGAGTGGCCTTTGTCCTGGAAGTTACATCCAGGCCCATGCACTCCCTATCTCCTAAGAGGAAAAATAACATTTCTTGGGGAATTCCATAGGTAAACAGGCCTACAAGAGTGAAAATGTCACATGGGCCATTTTTCCTGACAAATGAGAAGCTGCGTCTTTGCATCTGGGAGAAAGCCAAAATTAGCATCCATCTACAAAGTTGTCATCGGAAAATGTTGCGACTCTGTCTTTAATTCATGAAGCCCTGGACTGACTCCGGTGTGTCAAGGGGTGCTGGTGATCTCTGTTGGGAGGTCTTAGTTTCAATAGCAAAATAAACCCATGACTTAAGTTGAGAGGAGAGTGCAATACCACCTCAGATCCAACAAGAAACAGCCTCAGAAGAGGGTGCAGACAGGTGCCGAGAAGTGTGTTTTCAGCTGGCACGATGGAGAAGCCATGTGTGTACATTTGAACCTTGAAGAAGTCTTGATATTTTAGGAAACTCTCTTTTCTTTCTGTTTTGCTTTGTTTTATTTTGCTACCCAGCTTTGCTGTCCTCTAAATTCTTCTGACTTTTCACTGGACATTCAGAACAAAAGAAAGCAGAAGTTGGGAGTTGCAGCCTATTGTTTGTGAAGAGGTTTGCTGTGAATTAGACCCGCCAAAGCAATAGGTTTTTATCATCCCACAGTGGAGGGCAGTGGAAGAATGGATTGGGGCTGAGAAACGTGGATTTGAATTGCTATTCTGGTGTGTATTCGCTGTGCAACCTTAAAGGGGTTCATTGACTTCTCTGAACCACAGTCTCATTCTCACTGAAAAACGTTACTATCACCTCCTGCTGATTTATAGAAGATCATGCTGGTCACCTGATTACCATGGACCTCAGAGAGTGGGCTGTCCTTCTGTTTCTTTAAACACTTCAATGGCCTGCCCAAATCTCTGGGCAAGTGTCAACTGACTCCCTATTTTTTGCCCAGGAATGTGTGGTTGCCGCACCTGGACTGGAATATTTCATGCTTGATGAGGAAGGGCATCCTCTTGACCTGGGCAGTCTGGCCAGCTGACTCTGCCCATGGTCATCCTGTTGTGTCCAGCTCCTGGGCCCCAGCCCTCTGCCAGCTCAACCTCTGTCCTGGGCTTCCCTCTTCCTGTCTTGGGTTTCACATCCGTCAGCTGGGGCGGGCACTGGGCCACCCATGGCCTCTCTCTGGCACCACACACGACTCCCAGCCTTCCCAAATACGGGAAAGCAGAATCCCTTTCAAAGCACCAAGCGGGATCCTGTGTGCTGTGATCTCATGCTTGTTTCAAGATCCGTTTTGTGTTCCCAGTCGAGCAACACACTTGTTAAGTGAATGCCGCTCAAGTGGTTTTCACCAGAGGACCTGGCGTCTTCCACCAGCGAGCTGGTTTTTTAAAAATAAAAACCTAGCACGAACTAGAAAGTGCCTAAGTGCCAGCCTGTCATGTGTGGAGGTGTGGTGTCATTGAGCAGTGTCTGAACTGTCCATCCTCTTCAGGGCTCAGGGCTGGAGACCTCGATGCTTAAGACGTTTTTAAGGACTAAGGTTTCATCTGCCCATCATGAAGTCTAGGGCTAGAAGGGTTGGAAAAATAGGCTGGTGAATAAAATGACTTAAATGATTCATAGACTGGCGATTTTTTTCTTACTTTCTTTCTTTCTTCTTCTTTTTTTTTTTTGTAGAGGTGAGGTCTCACTCCGTTGCCCGGGCTGGTCCCTGGTCTCAAACTCCTGGGCTCAAGTGATCCTCTCACTTCAGCATCCCAAAGTGCTGGGATGACAGGCATGAGCCACTGTGCCCAGCCATTTTTGCACAATGGAATACAACAATTAGATGGAATGTCCCACACTGTCCCTGAGAGAAGGCAGTTAGGACTTAGTCCACCCAGCTATTTATAATAAACGAGGTCACAGAGTATTTACACGCACTCTTGGGATAGGCTCTTAGCTGGAAAGGGACCAAGAAACAATAAACTTACACCTCAGAGACCCCACCACTCACAGACTTTGGGTCTCATTGCCCTCACGGCATCTGATTATTTGAGGACAGGGCAGTAGAGAAAAAAAATGAAAAAGGAAAAATAAACTTAATAGGTGACAGTGAATACGTTTTCTTTTTCACCTTCCTCCAAAATTGTCATTGTCTTCACTTGAAAAGTGAAGAGAGATAAAGACTGCAATAAAATCCAGACAGTGGAATATTATATAGCAATAAAAAAAGAAATGAGCTCTCAGGCCACACAATGCCATGGAGGAAACTTAAATGCAAGTTACCCCATGAAGAAAGCCAATCTGAAAAGGGCATACACTGTGTGATTCCCACAATAGAACATTCTGGAAAAGGCAAAACGATGACTGTAAAGAGATCGGTGGCTGTCAGGGGCTGGGGGGAGGGACACAGAGCACAGAGAATTAGGGTGGCAAAACCGCTCTGTGTGATATGCAGTGTGGGTATGTCACTCCACACTTGCCAAAACCCACAAGCACACAGCACCAAGAATGAACCTCCCTGTAGACTGTGGATTTTAATTAATACTCATGTATCAGCATTGGGTCATCAACTGTAACAGGTGAGTCACATCCAAGATTTAATAAGAACAAAGCCTGCTAGGAGGAGGGTGGGGTGGTTAGGGTTTAGATGGGAATTCTCTGTATTTTCTGCTCGATTGCTTTGGTATGTCTAAAATGGTATTGAAAAGTATGGTCTACATCGGGTGTGGTGGCTCATGCCTGTAATCCCAGCACTTTTGGAGGCTGAGGTGGGAGGATTGCTTGAGCTCAGGGGTTTGAGACCAGCCTGGGCAATATAGCAAGATCCCTATCTCTGTAAACGATAATTTTATTTTTATTTATTTTTTATTTTTATTTTTTGAGTTGGAGTCTCACTCTGTCACCTAGACTGGAGTGCGGTGGCCGCTCCCGGCCACCGCAGCCTCGACC
>NW_007248386.1:224729-228093 GCF_000164805.1 Carlito syrichta
TTGTAGAGATGAGGTCTCGCCCAGTTGCCCAGGCGAGACCTCATCTCTACAATAAATCAAACCTCTGTAGAACCTGTGGGCTCTGGCAGTCTACTCACCTCGGCCTCCTGAAGCGCTGGGATTACAGGCTGAGCCACCGAGCCTGGCAAACAATAATTTTAAAATTTAGCTGGGTCTGCTGGTGCATGCCTGTAGTCCCAGGTATCTCTGGAGGGTAAGGTGGGAAGATCACTTGAGCCCAGGGGTTTGAGGCTATGGTAAGCTAGGATCGTGCCACTGCCCTCCAGCCTGGGCCACAGAGAGAGAGACTCTCTCTGTCTCTCTCAGATAGGTATGTCTATCTATCTGAGATATAGATATAGATAGACATTATATAAACTACTAATTTTTTTTTTTTTTTGAGTTGTAGTCTCACTCCTTTGCCCAGGCTGGAGTACAGTGGCACACTCACGGCTACCCCAGCACCAAGCTGCTGGGTACCGGCAATCCTTCGGCCTCAACCTTCCAAGTAGCTGGAACTACAGGCATGTACTGCCATGCCCAGCTAATTTTTTAAAATTTATTATAGAGACAAGGTCTTGCCAAGTTACCCAGGCTGGTCTCGAACCCCTGGGCTCAGGCAATCCTTTCACCTCGGCCTCTCAAAGCGTTGGGATTCCAGGCTTGAGCCACCGTGCCTGGCCCAATTTTTTAAAAATGAAGATAGCCACTGGCAACTTAGAATTCTTGGAGTCTCTGTCCTGTGCCTCACAGGACAGGAAATCCCTGAGGTCCTTTGCATTTGCCCTGCATTTTCAGTGCTAAAGAGCCTTCCTAGGAAGCTGGAATGCAGGGCGGTCAGTTGCCGATTTTAACTCTCCTCGACCCTCCATCGGCCAGGCATCTGAATGCAGGCCTGGGCTCAAGGCCTTCTGGGAGGTTTCAAGCCCGGCTCCCCCAGGACTTCTAGTGAAGTTGGTGGCCTCCTCTGGATATTCAGTGGGGAGCAACACTTCCTGCTGCACTCCTGGCATGGTGGAGTCCGTGGGCTGTTTCTCCCTTCCCGTGGGGTGGCTTGTGCTGGGGTGAGCGTGGACCATAGGTGTTTCGCACTAACACGCCTCGCATTTGCAGCCGGCCCTGCAGCACGGCCAGGCAGGGGACTGGGACAGTGCCTCTTGGCAGCTGCCCAGGGCAGAGCTGCCATTCAGCCAATGGCTAATATTAGCCATCTACTTAGTGGCAAGCACTGTGACAGGCAGGGGACACTGTGGAGAATATGACTGGTCCTCAAGAAACAATCCAAGGGATAAACCTATCCTCTCTCCCTCTTTCTCTCCTTCTTTCCTCTCTTTTCTTCTTGCTGCCTCTCTCTTCTCTCTCTTCCTCTCTTCTATCTCTCCCTCTCTCCCTCCTGAGATGGGTCTTGCTCATGTGATCCTCCTGCCTCAGCCTCCCAAGTATCTGGGACTACAGGTGCAGGTCACCACTTCCAGATAATTTTTTTTTTTTTGAGTTGGAGTCTCACTCGGTCGCCCAGACTGAAGTGCAGTGGCTGCTCCCGGCCACCGCAGCCTCGCCTGCTGGGCTCCGGCGATCCTTCCGCCTCAGCCTTCCGAGTAGCCGGAATTACAGGCATGTGCTACCACGCCCAGCTGATTTTTTGATTTATTGTAGAGATGAGGTCTCGCTGCCCGGGCAGGTCTTGAACCCACGGGCTCAGGCAATCCACTCACCTCAGCCTCCCAAAGGCACAGGATTACAGGCTGAGCCACCGAGCCTGGCTCCAGATAATTTTTAAAACAAAATTTTGTTGCCCACGCTGGTCTATAGTTCCTGGCCTCAAGTGAGCCTTCCATCTTGGCCTCCCAAAGCTCTGGGATTACAGAAGTGAGCCACTGCACCCAACCCAGGATGAACCTATGAATGTGGTAAGCATTAAGCATCAAAAGGGAGTCGTGGAATATGGGTTTTTTAGGATCAGGACAAACCTGTAGGACCCAGAGGAGCTCGCCAGGCCAAGGAGAGGGATGAGGGGAGCAAAGCCCTCCCTGGCAGGCGGCACCCAGCAGGTGGCCCCCATGGCCTCCCTGAAGCCTGCATGGTACCAGGCAGGTGTCTTCTATTCCACCTGTCCCCCCAGTGGGGACATCCCAACCTAGGCTCACAGCCGGCAAGACCCTTGCCACACCCTTTAGCGAAACAGGCCTGCATTGATGATTCCTGAAAGGACCCTTATCCAAAGGCAGCTGGGTTTCGGGGTGGGTGGCGCCTGTCACTGCAACATGTTCTACTTCACACTCAGCCCATCGTGTGACATCCGAGGGGGCAGGAATCTCTGTCATCCTCCATGCATGCTAGACCTTAGGGGACCGAAGTCCCCCCAGGTACAGTCTGGTTGGGGATTTTCCCTGCACTGTCATGATGCTTCTCAGAAGCAAGACAGCGGAACAGGGAAGATCCATGGGGCCGCCACCCCCTTTGGATCCACATCAGACACGTGGTTGAGGGTGAGGGTGTGAGCAATGGTATATTTACCGTGTCAAGGGCTCAGATCCTGTTTTGAGATAAACTCAGCAAGGATAATATATGAGGGGCGAAATCCCCAAAACACTGAAATTGCTTTTTGGAGGGTGGATCCCTTGTAATACAGGCTTTGCCCACTAGGGAGGTTTTCTAGGCATCTGAGGGCAACAGTGGACCAGCTAGTGTTGTTGTGAGAGGCTGCGTTGCGGAAAAAATATCCCGAGTTGTGGCAGACAGGTGACTGATTCTTCCATCGTGATAGCACGCCTGCCTATACCACGCTGTATTCAGCAGTTTTTGACCCAAAATATCATGACCCCTGTGCCTCACCCTCTGTATTCACCCCATCTTGCCTTGAGTGACGTTTTTTGTTTGTTTGTTTGTCTCCCTGGATAAAAAAAAAAAGTCCTCAAAGGGAAACGTTTTGCCCATGTGGAAGAGGTGAAATTAAAAATGGTAGAAGCACTAAAAGTATCAAAATGAATGTGTTCAAAACCTGTTTTGAGCAGTGGAAAAAGCATCTCAATAGGTGTATTTCATCAAACAGAGAGTCCTTTGAAGGTGATGGAGTTTAAACATATAAAAGCAAATACATGATTTTTATAAATAAATTCCAGTTTTGGGGGGCCCCCTCATATGTCCATGGTCCTGACCATTCTCAGGAATGGCCCACCTCTTCTCTCATTCCTGATTTACCTGGGCAGAAACACAGGTGCAGGGACCTTTTCGTGGGATACGATAGTTCCCACATCCCCAGAAGGATAGCTTTAGATGAGTTATGGCCATCATTGTCTCCAGCCTTGAGACGCAGACAATGCCAGAATTCCCAGTGTAGGTTCCTAAGTACTTGACCACGACT
>NW_007248386.1:228116-264056 GCF_000164805.1 Carlito syrichta
TTTTTTTTTAGAGATGAGGATGTACTCTGTCACCCAGGGTGGAGTGCAGTGGTGCAATCATATCTCACCATAGCCTTGAACTCCTGGGCTCAAGGGATCCTCTCGCCTCAGCCTCCTAAGTAATTGGGACTGCAGGCATGCATCCCCACACCAGCTAATTTTTTTACAATTTTTAATTTGTATTTTTGGAGAGACAGGTGTCTTACTATGTAGCTCAGGCCGACCTCAAACTCCTGGCCTCAAGTGATTCTCTACTTTAGCCTCCCAAGTGCTGGAATTGCAGGCGTGAGCCACAAGGTCCAGCCTTCAGTTTTAGTCAGAGAAGATCAATGTGGTATATCCTTGGATACTCAGTCAATGGCTTTCCCCTGTGACTAGTGGAAACAAAACTGTGAAAAATACCCATCGTGGACATTTTGGGGCACATGAATGCAGTTCATCACATCCTAAAGTGTTAATAGGTTTCTCCCTGGCAGAACAAAAATGGTAATATCAACATAGGAAAACAAAGCTTTTTATTCCAAACTTTTAGTTTTTAATTATGTAAAAACGGAAGTTCTCTTGTGGCTTTGTGCATGTGTGGGTTGGTTTGCCCGTCTTGATATTGCTATGTAAGTTAATATTTTGGCCGTAAACTCAAGGGTTTCTGATGTCAAAGGTGTTGTGTTTGTCCTGGTTCTAGTAACATTCAGCACTAAATCCCACGGCAGAAGAAGAGATCGGTCCTGGGTGTCTGCACTGAGCAGGCTTTGAGGTCTGTGTCTCCTGGAGATGCCACAGTCACAGAGGACCCCAGTCAAGTGCCCTCTGCTGTCACTGCTGTAAGTGGCTGTAGGATCAATGTATCCACCCAGAGCAAGCAAGGACTTCTCTCACAATGTAGAGTCAGGTGACACAAAGTCATATCATCACTGAGAATTGCCATTCAGCTTTTGAGAAAGGGTTCTAAGTCTTTTTCTCTCTTAGCTACACTTTTGAGATTGGTTTTTCCTTTCTAATCTAACTATGCTTGAAAGATTCCAGAGACTGGTCTTGGAAGACAGAGCCTGGAGATGCCCCTGGCAGAATTCTCTAGGGCTCACAGTTGGGACGGTCTCAGCCAGCTCTCGGGGGACGGCTGGAGACAGCCACGAGTGTGGGGGCAGCTCTGGGGCTGCTGCCAGAGAGTCCTCATTTCATTCCTTCCCCTTACAAGCCCCCACCCTTAACCTAAAATTCTGAAATGGCGTTCTTTGAAGCCTGAACCTGGCCATGTCCTGTCTGCTGGCTTTGGGAATTGAGTCTCCTTCCTTGGATGACATCTGTTGCTAGTTCATTTCATCCTGCAAGCCATGAGTCACAGAACGGCCATCAATGACAGCATGCAATTATTCCCAGTGAACCTTGGACCCACCTCGGAGAGAAAGTTTTAGAGCAGATTTGCAAATGATGTGTGCGGTCAAGACTGGCCTCAGGCTTCACCCAACTCCTGTCCTTTCTCCTCGATGAGTCCTTCCCCAAATGGTGACTTTAAACTTTTTTTAGAAGGTAGTAGGGACAAGTCACAGGGAGTGTGGCCCGGTAAGCCCAAGGACAAGGATGGGGATTTATCCTTCTTCACTGTCCTCCCCTGCAACTCAGAACAGGGCTGGGCACACACACTTCTGGGCATGTGTGATCGCTCCACGCTGGTTTGATTCGACTTCCCAGAAACCGGCCATTCTGGCATGTGCTCTGCTGTGTAGCTCTTTGCTTTCTGAGAGTCCATTCAGGTAATACCTCTATCAAAGCGTCCCTACCCCATCACACCATCTGATGCTGTTTGCTCTGTGCTTCCAGAAACTACCTGTGGAATGGCTGTTATCACCAGGTACTGCTTGTCACCTGCTTGTCCCACTGCCCTGAGTCCTCAAGAGCAGAGATCGCATCTTCCAAATCTCTGTGTCAGCACCGGTGAGGCACCGGCTGCATTCCAGGCATTTTATAAATGCTGTTTTTTGGAAAGGTGCTTGTGATGAACAGGAGCTTGGGGTCAGTCAAGCAGAACACAGACGCTGACAATGGGCACAGAGTGGCCACACTTGCTCAGCTGATCTCTTGATTTCTACTCCACAGGAAGTGGAGCCCACACGGGATGGTGGCTTTCTTTTCTCCACTTTCAGGCTAATCATTCCTGAACACTCTTCCTGTTCTCTCTTCAATGCCTCTTTGCCTCCGAAACTATATTTTAAAAAATGTTTCCTGTGCCTTTTTCTATCAATATTGGTTCCCTTCATTCCAAAAAGAGGCGGACTTTTAGATTAACTTGTATAGTACCCTATTGTGCCATCGAAGTTATGTAGCAGATATTATTTGAAACTTAATAGTAAAGGAGATTTTACCTTCCAGACCCCTCAGATGTTCATATTATACCAAAGGTGGGCTGTCTAGGTTAATTTATTCATGATGAAATTAATCCCATTGGTGCACTAATTTTTATTTTGATCGGTCATGATTTCCAAGAAGTGCTCTTTATGTTAGTATATGCCTTGCCAAAAATATATGTGTCATGCCATAGCTTCTAAGGAGGGATGTCATGGTAGTAGGCTTAACGGCAGTAGACAGAGCTGGCCCCACACTGTTCATTCAGCATGAAAGTGTGTTTGAATCACATTACAATCCCAAATGTGAAAAAATGAGTAATTATCCTGGGTTGGTAGACTTCTGAATGATTTCACTTCTCTTCTTCAATACTTCTCTGGATTGGGACATTTTCTTGGATGGACAGAAATTTATTTGTATCAAGGTGGGGAAAAAAATGTTTCTCAAAAATCCTTGACATTTGGAATGCTCAAGCCATAAAGTAAAATTTCCCTTTTTTCCTTAGATATTCAGAGAGTGGGGAGCCCTCAGTTCCCAGAAAGACCAGGGGATGCTTGCTACTTTTCAAGGTGTGACAAGTCTCCACTGTCAAGTAGGATCGTGGCAAAGGGACATCTTCTGTGTTTGAAGGTTGTGTTCCTAGATCTGGTGGAAAAGACCAGAATGTTCTATAGTGGGATAAATTGTGGATGAGTAGGAAAATCCAAACCAGAGGACATGAAGGGTATTTTGGGGAGTACTTACAAGTTCAGGTAACTGAGGCACTCAGCCTCTGGGAATCATCATGGAAGACCTCCTTCACCATAGGGCCGCATGTAGCCACCGTCAGAGCAATGCCACAGTACTAGGGTGGCCCAAGGAGAGAGAACACCAGATGAAGACACAGCTGACTGCAACCCATGATTGACGTCAGCTGAACCATCGTGTCACACCTGCCAGCTCAAGGTGCATTGAGAAGAGGAGAAATGGCATTCCCCAGCACCCACTCTATAAACCTGCATGATTCCTAGAAAATAGCCTCATGATACAGATGAGGAACCCGAGGTCCAGGGTGGCCATAGCCAGAGCTAGAAAAAGGCAGAGCTGTTGCCCACACCTGGGTCCTCAGATTCCATCAGAATCCCATCCCCTACCCACCCCCACCCCACCAGGTGGTGTCCCAACCCCAGAGAGCTGAGGCTGCTGTACAGCTTTGAACACCAGTCAACGCCTTTGAGCTTCAGCCTCTGTCTACACAAGGTGACAACTGAACTGAAGGATTCTGAGCTGCTCTTTGACGCTCACATTTTATGATTCCTTCATGAGCTTATTCATACACTGGAGTGACAGCTTAATGCAATTTCTAATGAAATGCTGCATTCTTTTAGGCATTAACTCCACCGAGCAAGGCCACCAAAGCAAAGACGGGTTATGTGCAGAGGACAGAGGATTCCAGAAAGGCTGCAATTAAGAATCGCTTCTCCGTAGGTTCGTTCCTCCTGCATCAGGTACCGAAACATTAGAGAGATCAGAGTGTTCGATGGTGAGTTTTCTGGTGTGTTTATATGTGTACACTGTATCTAAATTGTTATGTACCATTTGAGGTGCACAAATCAGCTCTTCATCCCATTTGAGTTTGAGTTTCCTCAAAGCCTGTGAGACCAGCCTTCAAAATGGCAAGAAGAATCTTCCTGCTTTGCTTTGACACTAAAATTTGAAATAAATGTGTACTCGTGTTCTAAATAATTGGTGTGTTAATTTCACAAGTGTGCAATAACAAATACTTTCAGTATGCTGTCACGTATGCGTTTGTGACATGTGAGCCATGTGTATGAACCAGTGTGGCGTGGCACTCAGGGCGAATGGGCGGTTAGGGTCTGCTTGTAGTTCTGTGACTGGAGTTGCTCATTTATTTGGACTAAAATTCTTTTCTTCATAATCATTATTAATGTCCAGAGAGAAGAATACACTTGAGTGCAAAGATGTCAGAATTTTGTGATTTTTTCTTTTTTTTGGTAAAAATGAGAAATTTACTCCATTGTTTTATGTGAATATATACTACGTTGGTTAATTGCTGAAGATTGAGGAGAAACAGGTTATTGGGCTTTGGGGACAGAGAATGCGAAAAGAAGAGTGTGTAGACTTCATTTTCGTTCTAAGATATGCAGGATGTGCTTGGTGGGTGCCTGTCTCTGGACCCAGCTGATGGTCACTGGATCTGGCTTGTGGACCTGAGAGGTCTCCGTGGAAGGCCCCTGAACACGGCAGGTGAGGCAGCCAGGGAATTGCTTGGAATCCAGCTCTGGTCTCATACTTGGTGTTGATGCTTCTGCTATTCCCTTAGCAGTCCACGAATGTGACCACGGATTGTTGCAAAACCTTGAGCCTTGGTTTCCACTTCTGCAGAGGTAGGTGAATAATTTCATTTCCTCACATGATGGTACTGAGGACTCCATCAGATGAGAAGTATAACATGCCCTCCCAGGGTTCAGTATGGGTGACCGTCAACAAATGTCAGCACTTACAAGTCAGAAGCAGGATGTGTGGGAGAGCAGGGTAAGAGCAGAAATCCTGGGACCAAGACGGAGGAATGGCTGGACCAGGGACCAGGGACCAGGGGCATTCGAGAAGAAAGGTCCGTGCTGGTCAGAGGATGGCAGCATATGTGGAGGGACCGCAGCCCGGCTTTCACCTACACACTCTTCTGTCCCCTTGAGCTAGGCCGGTAACAGCTTTCTCTCTCTCTCTCTCTCTTTTTTTTTTTGAGTTCAACTTTCACTCTGTTACCTAGGCTGGAGTGCAGTAGCATGATCATGGCCACCACAGCCTCGACCTGCTGGGCTCAGACGATCCTTCCACTTCAGGCTTCCAAGTAGCTGGGACTACAGGCGTAAGCCACCATGCCTGGCTAATTTTTTAATTTTTATTGTAGAGACGAGGTCTCACCATGTTGCTCAGGCTGGTCATGAACCCCTGGTCTCTGACGATCCTCTCGCCTTGGCCTCCCAAAGTGCTGGGATTATCTCTCTCTCTCTTTTTTAAGCATCAGTCACTGGACGCTCTTCAGAAGCACTCATTCTCACCCAAAGAAGCAGCTCTCGCTTTCGTTATCTCTTTGAGACTGTCCCTATGTTCTTGTGTCTGTAGGAAACCTCACTTAATAAATGCCTATCTTGGTCAAGCATAGTGGTCTATAATCCCAACATTTTAGGAAGCAGAGGTGAGAGAATCACTTGAGGTCATGCATTCAAGATCAGCCTGGGCAACATATTGAGACCAAAGCCTGGGCGGAGAGATCTCATCTCTGCAATAAATCAAAAAATCAGCCGGGCGTGGTTGCGCATGCCTGTAATTTCGGCTACTCGGAAGACTGAGGCGGAGGGATCACCGGAGCCCAGCAGGCGAGGCTGCGGTGGCCACTGCACTCCAGTCTGGGTGACGGAGTGAGACTCCAACTCAAAAAAACCAAAAAAAACAAACAAAAAAACCCCAAAAAAAGCCACACGTGGTGGTGCATGCCCATAGTTCCAGCTACTTGGGAGGCTGAGACAGGAGAATCGCTGAGGTCATGCATTCAAGACCAACCTGGGCAACACAGTGAGCCCAAATCTCTATTTAAAAAAAAAATAGCTGAGCTTGGTGGTTCATGCCTGTAGTCCCAGCTACTCAGGAGGCTTGAGGCTGCAGTGAGCTGTGATTGTACCACGGCCATCTAGGCTGGGTGACAGAGTGAGACCCTATCTCCAAATGCATTCTTCTGTTCCTCTGCCTGCGCAGAGTGCTATCTCTGCATAGGTTCAGCCTCAGGACACACGTGGCTTAACTGATAGGTCATCAGCCAGAAAGCCCTGGCTATGTGGTTAAGACATCCCTCAAGCGCTTACAAGTGTTGATTCATTTTTTCAGTGAAATCTCAGGGAATGAAGAAGTGAATCATTCTAGATCATCCAAGGGTGTCCCCTTCTACCTGTTGCTTACCGAGGACCAGAGAAAGCACAGATAGATCATTTGTTCTTCTGATGGGTTGTATCATATTTTTTTTCTTTCAGTGAATGATCTTGTCAGAAACAAAGACTGATGCAACAAAAATAAAGATACTCTGTGGTACTTTCTTTGGGTGGGTTCCTTTATTGATTTCCCTGGCTGTTAGTGTTCCCATCGATTTAGTCCGTGGGTGAGGGTGTTATTTAGAATCTGAAACATTACAGAAGCATTTTCGTAAGAAATATAATCATACGATCCATCACCCAGGCATCATGCCAGACTTTTCATCTCACTATAGCATCAGAGATGCAATTTTTAATATTATGGATGCCTGGGATTCTGTTAATAATACATCTAGACGATTTGGAGCAAACTGTGGTTTGGTGTTGTGTCCTCAGGTGTCTGGTGTACTTTGCTGATAACGAGGGCAAGTGTGGGTTTTGGATTAAATCACCCGAAGAGCCTGATTAAAAATTATTCTTTGAGTGGTTAGGCATATGGTTTGTTTCCATGGCCTCGATGAACAAGGAAACCAAGCTGCATTAAGAGGGACAAGTCATTTCATTGGAGACCCCCCCCCTCAAAAATAAAAAAAAAGAATGAATGTATGAAACAAATGATGATGTGACCAATGATGTGGGTGAGTCCAAGGCATAGACGGAGACAGAGTGAGCACTTTGTCCTGGAGACGAGAGCAGCAATTGAAAGAAAGTGACGTCAACCACTAATTTGTGAATTCATTTCACAGAGAGCCGTCTATGTTTCTTCACCTGGACCAGCAATGGCATTTCCTCATTCCACTGCACTCCGATGTGGAGAATTAAAAACAAACAAAAGAAAAATCTTGGATACATCCTATCAGTCGATCTGAAGCACAGTTCCGTGTTTATCAGTGGATCCCTGCCCTCTGGGCGGGAGAGGACTGTACCTTCCACCCGAGGGTGTGTTGCTGTTTGCAGTGGAGTCGGTCATCCAGGAGGCGGTGGGACCGGGTCAGCGTCACTTGGCGAAATCCTGCACCCACCAGAAGCCAAGAAAAACACGTGAGAGAGATGGAGAATGATGAGCCACTAGAAATAGCCACGGGGAAAATCCTGAAGATTCCTAGGAAATCTCAATAGTTTGATTTTTACAACAGAGTAGATTCATATCACATCATTATACGAGCTCGCCTGGTCCACTGATTCTCAAATTATTTCTTACAGCAGATCCTGTTTCAAACAAAATCTTAGGCAGATCTCTAATTCTGTGAGATAAACAGAGAAGAGAAAGGAAGACCTGCTTGATTCAAGCAAGAGTTGGGTGAGAAGCCCAGAACAGGTTGTTCTAGAAGGTTCTAAGACATTTTAGATCAAAATAGCAAGCCTGAAGAGCAAAGAGATTCTCAAGTGTGAGTGTGCTGTTCAGTCATCCAACTCACTGCAAACAAACGTGTGTCTAGGACCCTATCAGGTTTACCAGGACGCTGGGGTAGTGTTCTTTCTAGATCCCGTGATGCCAACCATGAATGTTCAGTTAAGTATGGGATTTAGGAAGCTTTCCATCAAATGATCCAATTGGAACACCAGATGCCGAAGGATTTCCCTTTATGGACCTAGTCAAGTTGTTCTCAGGGTGGGATCACTTCACCTAAGGACACAGGGTAACAGGTGGTTCGTCTGTATGTTGACAGCGGTGCACATGATTGGTTATCAGAAGCAGGGTGATGCCATGACAGTTTTCAGTCTTCACTCTTACCCTGTCTTCCATTTTTTTTTTCCTGTCACAGCCCCTGGATAGAATGGCACAGGACGGTAATGACATTGTAGCAATGTAAGTTTCCTGGTTTTGATGTGGTGGTATTGTTGTGTAGCCTGTAACCATTGAGGGGAACGGGAAAAGTGGGTGAGATGGTACCGTTTTTGCATTTTCCTGCTCATCTATAATTATGACAAAATAAAAGATTTCTCAAAAGCTCCCTGGGATCCCTTTGTTAGTCGCGACTTGGTTTTCTTCAAGATCCTTATTTTTCTCCTGGGTACCTCAACTCTGCCACTGGGGTGTGTGTGTGTGGGTGGGGAGGATGCGGAGAATGCAGCAGAAGTCCATCAAGCTCTAGGAGAGCTGGACTTGGGCGGGGAACGGTGTGGAGCCTGAGTTGCTGAGGGAACCCCTGTCCCTTCTCCCCTGTCTCCTTCTTGGTCACCAGGTCCGGGTTGTCCATACACATCAACATAGAACTAGGACTCCTATAAGTTGTAATGTAACTTGTATTGTTTTGCTATCAGTATCCCTGTCCAAGTCTATGCACGACAGACCTTTTCAAATTTATGTTATGTATGTAAGTATGTTTGTATGCATGTAGTTTTTAAGATGAGGTCTTACTCTGTCTCCCTGGCAGTGGTGCCATTGTAGCTCACTGCAGTCTCAACCTCCTGAGCTCAAGCGATCCTCCTGCCTCAGCCTCCTGAGTCACTAGGACTGCAGGCAAACTCCACCAGGACTGGCTAATTTTTTAAAAAATTATTTTTTAGAGGTAGGGTCTTGCTCATTGGCCAAAGTGGTTCCAAACTTCTCAGTTGAAGTGATTCTCCTACCTCGGCCTCCCAAAATGCTGGAATTACAGATGGGAAGTAATGCACCTAGCCCCTTAAAATGGATTAAAACACACACACACACACACACACACACACACACACACACACACACACACACGGCTGGGCTCGGTGTCTCAGCCGTAATTCCAGCGCTTTGGGAGGCCTAGGTGAGTGCATTGCCTGAGCCCATAGGTTCGAGACCAGCCCGGGCAACTTGGTGAGACCTCGTCTCTACAATAAATTAAAAAAAAAATTAGCCGGATGTGGTAGCTTGCACCTGTAGTTCTGGCTACTTGGAAGGTTGAGGCAGAAGGATCACTGGGCCCAGCAGGTCAACACTGGGGTGGCTGTCAGTATGCCACTGCACCCCAGCCTGGGCGACAGAGTGAGACTCCAGCTCAAACACACACACACACACACACACACACACACACACACACACACACACAGGTTACTTCAGAGAAGAAATTTAGTTTTTCAGTTGTGAAAGCACATGGCTTTTTAGGTACTTTTCAGTGTCACACACAAGTTCCCATTAGGACACCAGAGCTTACAGTCTGTGGCTGTCATGGGATCATGGCAGAAGAGCCTGGAAATCTTCTCCCATTGTTTGTTTGGAGGTGAAGGAAATCTAGGTACTTTTCCCATCAGTATAAAAGGTCGGCGTCAAGTGAGTAACTCACAGAACATTGGAAAAACCCAATTACAGTTGTTCTAGGATTTTCCCAGATTGTACTCCTTTGAAAATCATTTGTTTGCAGTTAATGTAAGACGTATGCCTGTGGTCTGTGGTCACATTTATTATAAGATTTATGCATCTGTACTGCTTTTCCCCTCTGAGATATGCAAATTATATATCTGAAACAATGAGGCTGAATTAAAACGTCTTCCATAGTGTGGTGAAAATGCTATATTCCGACGCATTGGCATAGACATTGTTACTTATAACTGTATCATCATTCTAAGGATTGCCAGACCTGCTATTTTGAAAGGTTCAGTTTCAACTGGGCACAGTGGTTCCCACCTATAATCCTAGCACTTTAGGAGGATGAGGTGGGAGGATTGCTTGAGACCAGCCTAGGCAGCAAAGCGAGACCACATCTCTACGAAAAAAATAAAAAATTGAGCCAGGTATGGTGGTGCACACCTGTAGTCCCAGCTACTCAGGAGCCTGAGGTTGAAACCTGAGTCCAGGAAGTGGAGGCTAAGGTGAGCCATGATCTTGTCACTCACTGTACTCTAGTCTGGGTGACAGAGAGATACACCAACTCAAAAAAAAAAAAAAAAAGATTCAGTTGTAAAATTCTTTGAGAAACAATATTTTATAATTCTCTAACACTGATTGCAAATAATGTGCATTTCAAAATTTCCTAGGGATTTGAGTAAATTATTAAGGAATTAAAAGTAAAGGGAAATACTAATCCTGGTCTTTGAAGTTCATTTGAAATTTAATTGACCATTAGGCCACCAACTATCCTGGCTTGCGACCATTTAATAATGAGAAACTCAACCTTACATTAGAAACGAGAGCAGCATAATTCATCACACGCTACACACCATTTACACTGCTTTCCGCGGAGGTTTCTTGGGGAAAGCGCAGAACACACAGTTTTAAGTAATTTATGAGCTCTTTAGAAGTGTTACAGCAATTGAGTTCTGGCAATGATGAAAATGTTTGTCGACAACGAGGCTTACGTTTTTCCTGACTTAGGCCCTGATTATACCTCGTCTCCTTCCACAGAAACTCAGGCTGCAATGAATGAAGTCATAAGGCAGGGGGGGATTTAAAAAAAAATAGCAACACTGATGCACAGAAACATCTTTAAGTATTTAAATCAGGATAAAGCCTTCAGTCCAAATAACATCAATTTATAAAATGCATGGTTGGGTACACATGACATAAAGATGAGCACCACAGACCCTGGAGACCCCTAAAGTGAAGAAAGGAAAGGAAGTGAGGTTTAAAAAACTACCCACTGGGTGCCGTGCTCACTATTTGGGTGGTGGGGTCAACAGAAGCCTCCACCTCCCTATCACGCCATCCACCCATAAAGAAAAATAAAATAACAACATAAAATTGCTATTCGAACAAATCTCATTTGCTCCAGATGGATCCAACTGTTAAAATATCAGTTGAACAGTTAGTTTTCAGCATTACTGAAAAAACATTACTCTTACATGAACCCTATGCCTATCGTGAAGAAATATGATCATCGTTATTGCAAATTTTGGTCTGAAAACAGACGTCATCCTGACCTGTGAGCTTTCCACGGTGGGGACGCTGACTTGGTCTCCACCACCGTCTCTCTGTTGAGAGGCCCAGGAGGTCACGGTGAGAGAGAGAAGAATCTGACAAACTGTGGCCTTGAACTGGACATTGACTCTCTCTGGACTTCAGGCTCCTGTCCTGTAATTCGAAAATATGTAGAATTGTGGCTTTCACACTTTAAACACATGAGGACCAACTTTTATGACATCAAAAACTATATAGAGCCAGGCTCGGTGGCTCAGCCTGTCATCCCACTCCTTGGGAGGCTGAGGTGAGTGGATTGCCTGAGCCCGCGGGTTCGAGACCCGCCTGGGCAACTTGGCGAGACCTCGTCTCTACAATAAATCAAAAAATCAGCCGGGCATGGTGGGGCACGCCTGTACTTCCGGCTACTTGGAAGGCTGAGGTGGAAGGATCACCGGAGCCCAGCAGGTTGAGGCTGCGGTGGCCGGGAGCGGCTGCTGCACTCCAGTCTGGGTGACACAGTGAGACTCCAACTCAAAAAAAAAAAAAAACGAAAAAACTATATAGACCGTTATTTGGTAAGATTTACCTTCACTCTCCATGGGCTAAAACACAAATATATACTATTTATATAAAACCAGGGCCTCTACTATGTGAACATGCATTTAGAATCTCAAAATCCTAAAATTACTAACATGTATGTGTGAGAAATGGAATTTATTCGGTCTATAAAACCATAAGAGCTATGCTTCTTGGGCCCTCAGGTGGCAAGGATTGTGCTAATTGTACATTTGGCGTTATACGTGTGAGTATGCAATCTTAGTATACTCATTTCATAGATGAAGGAACGGAAGGCTTGAGAGATTAACTTGCTCAAAGTCACAGAGCTAGAAAGGTGTGGGCATATTGGGTGGACTCTTGCCATTACCCCAGACTCCTGAATTCCCACTTTCCCAGCCTACATGTTGACATTATCTGAACTGACTAGCCGAAGCTTCATCATTCCATCATCATGTCTGACTCTTTACTTAGAAGAATTCACTTATTGTTCAGCACCAAACACCCCAGGATCAGATGAAAAGATCTTACCCAGTTTTATTTATTCCACAAAGATTTATTTACTCAGTCAAGTGCAACGACAGATTCTGGATACATGTATGACTAACTGGATAATTCATTAGCTATGTAGATGAAACTGTCTTTGGTGAATAATGTGCTCCTTTTTGGATTTGGTATGAACCAAAAGAATCGGATCATTACAGAATACCCAAGTAAGAGATGTAGGAGACAGTGCATTTTTGGAGAAGCTGGCCTGCAGTGAGTCCAACGAAATGATGACTTTAAACTTCTTTTTCTGCACGGTTTATTGAACTGTGTGAAATGCCTAAATTGCGGGAGATTTCCAAGGCGAACAATGATGAGTCTTTCAACATATCATAATATTCAGTGAAACAGGTGCTTCTAGGGTTTTAAGGGATGGCTCTATTGTCCATCAGCATTTCTGCAAAAATACCATTCTATGATTTAATACCTGTGATATAATTTTAAATCTCTCTTCTGGCAAAACCTTATTTTTTGCTGTAAGCATTGGACAAATGTAGGATACTGCTATTAAACTTGAACCAAACAGAAACCATGCTCATTCGGATAAAGAGGGCCATAATTGCGACTCTCCCATTCAAATCAGTCTCCCTAAGCCGGTCTGTGCTGGATGAGTCCTGCCTGTGCACCAGAAAGACTGTGCTGGGGGTGGGGGAAGACACAACTGTGAGTGTCAGTGAGGCCAATATACGTATTTGATCTCAGTGTTATTTTAGGTGACATGTGGCCTAATCAACCAAAGTCCTACTTGATGTCCTGTAACTTCTGCGTGGATAGGTTTTCTAGAATGAAAAGTGCATATACATCACGATGACTAATGCTAAATCATTTCAAGTTATGTTGATATAGCTAATGAAATATATAAGAATATTATATACCGTTACACAGGTACATCAGTATAAATATATTAGTTATATAATAATAGAACATATTACTATACAATGTAAGTGCATTTATATTAATTCATTTGTATAAATCTTGTTACTAAGTTTATTTGCCTATGGAATATTGTTTTAAAAAAGATTGTCATTTCTAATTATTTTTTAACCACCTCCTTTATGCCATTGAACAAATTTGTTTGTAATAGTTCACAAGAGACACAATTTCCCTACAGGAATCCACTTCACTTATTCTGGCAATACTTTAACGGGGTACAGTTTTGCAGATGCTAAATGTTCTTTTTCCAAATGTTCTTTCCTACTTGAAATTTGACCAAGGAGTATTTACTGACACTGTGTATAATTTAACAAGTTGTGGAGATTTTCTTAACAATGTTTTTAATAACAGAAATACGGTCTCAATGGTGCTTAGCTTGAAAAAACACAAATGCTTCAAGAAAGTGTCTTGAGATGCATGAATATTTGAGGCATACTTAGTAAGCACCAAGAGAATAGCACGCTATATTAATTTCACTAATAGAAATGTAAAAAAATCAAAACACTTACGTTGGTTCTAGCACAAAAAAGAGTAGTATGTACTTTTTAAATATTTTCAATAGTATCAGATTTTTTTCTTACAATTTTACCTAATAAAATGTACCAACTCTTTTAGTTTTGGCAAAAACAATACATTTCAGCTTGCCCTCTCAATATGGGCTTTATATTATTTTTCTTACTAAAGTATTTGGTTGCTATATCTAATTTGTGGCTTATGACACCATTATGAACAAAAATAGAGCCTTGTCATTCTTTTTTTCAAGGGAGCATGTCCTGCAAAACATTGGACAGATTTAAAAAAGCAAATACTTGGAAGGGGTTGTCCCAGGCATGGATTCATCAAACAGCTATTGAAGACCTACTGAATCCCAGACAATTAGTGTGTCAGTGAACACTAGAAATGGGGAGATTATGTCCTGTCCTGACAGTGGGAATCACTCTGCAAACAGGAACAATAATGAATGACCGTTTTATACGGCAAGTTAGAAAGTGACCGATGTCATGAAAGACGAAACGGGAAACATGAAGTGGTGAAGGACGTCAAATGAGGTGACACGGGACCGACGCCTTGAAGGAGGCTGGAGGGTCTCGGGGACAGCTGCAGACCCAACGAGAAGCCGGCCTGGAAAGCCAGGAGCGACAGGTGCAGGGAGGGACAGGGAGTTAGGGAAGATGGGAGACAGGTACCCACGGCCGAAGTTCCTTGAAAGAGCCCGTGGCTCTTTTCTCTGGAAAATGAGCAGTGTGGTGATCCAGGAAAAAGCATTCTATGCAGAGTGAACGGAGAGGCCCAAGCCTGCCAGGAGTGGCTACCCCGTCCCCGGGAAAGGGATGATCAACTCCTAACCCCCAGGGCCTGTGAATGTTTCCTTATTCAGAAACAGGCTCTTTGTAGAGGTCATCAGGTTAAGATGTGGCCATGAGGGCGGGATCTAATTCAACGGGACCAGTGTCCCTTCAAGAAAGAGACAGACACACCAGAAGAACTGCACGGGACAATGGAGGCAAAGGTTGGAGGGATTCATCGACCTGCCGAGGATCGAAGGCCACCCCTAGAAGGAGTAAGCCAGGCTTCTCCCCTTGGAGCCACCAGAAGGGGTGTGGCCCTGCTGACACGCTGAGATCAGCTGTCCAGTCTCCAGAACCGCGAGAGAACAACCTGCTGTTGTTTGACGCCACGCAGTCCATGGAGTGTTCTCAGCTGCCCGGGGGAGCTTGCCTGTCCGCGGAGAGTGAGGACGGGGTAGGTGGAGGCTTGAGGGTGGAGGGCGGCGAGAGGAGTCCCTGGTCGTGGAGGCGTCCTGCGCAAGCGGGGTGTGTGTGTCCACGTATTTCAGGAGAGACCCATCGGTGTGGCGTGAGTCTGTGCTCACGACCCCCTGGGTGGGGCACTTGTACCTTAGTGGAGAGTTGCGTTGCCCCACAGGTGTGGGCTTTGCAGGTAAGTGGGGGCCCTGGCCAGGATGTGATGATTGCAAGTAACCTGCAGAATCAGAGATGGGCAGGGAGTGCTGGGATGCCACCTGGGAGAGATGAGAAACCGTGCAAACGTGGGGGAGGCAACACGCTGTGGATCCCCAAAAGTTAGTTCGCACCTTCCGATGCCTGGTGCAGCCTCTCACACATGATTTCTGTCCAATACATTGGCTAATTAAAACAATACATTCCTGGCCGGGCGTGGAGGCTCATGCCTATAATCCCAGCACTTTGGGAGGCCAAGGTGAGAGGATTGACTGAGCCCAGGGGTTCAAGACCAGCCTGGGCCACTTGGCGAGACGGCATCTCTACAATAGATCAAAAAGTTAGCTAGGCATGGTGTCAAGCCCCTGTGGTTCCAGCTCCTTGGAAGGCTGAGGCAGAAGGATCTCCTAAGCCCAGCAGGTGGATGCTGGGGTGGCTGTGAACAGGCCACTGTACTCCAACCTGGGCGATGGAGTGAGACTCCAACTCACAAACAAATAAACAAAGCAGTCCCGAAGTTCTGTTGCTCAGAAAGTCAGGACTCTGGGTTTAAGCCTTGTAGAAGAATGGTGTTCTTTACAACAGGAAGGAACCCTTTGTGAGTTTCTGGCCAGGCGCACACACATATTTAGATGAGGAAATGCTTAAGGCAAGGATGCTGGACCTAATTCCATCATTATACAGTTGTGGGAGCAGAAACAGACCCGGGTTGTTGGTTGTTGCCTAGGGTCGGCGCCTCATTGCCACGTTGGCTGGATTTGGGATGCTGATGACCTCGAGTGTCCTAGGAGGACATGTCCTACTGAACTTATCCAGTGGGGTCGGCAACCCAACCCAAGTGAGGCGGGTGAGGGAGGGAAGGGAGTAAGTCACATGCCTTAGGTTTGAGGGGTTTATGCTCATATCACGTTGTTTACTCAGTCAAAACTGGGGCAAAATAATATAACACTTCTAGAGTCTATACGGTAAAATTTCAGCAATTCCTTGTCTATCTTTTCTGCTTTTTTTTGGCACTTCATTTCATAGTCTCTTTTTTATTTATTTATTTAGTTTTTGAGTCGGAGTCTCACCCTGTCACCCAGGCTGGAGTGCATGGGCACGCTCCCGGCCACTGCAGCCTCGACCTGCTAGGCTCAGGTGATCCTTCTGCCTCAGCCTTCCAGGTAGCTGGAACTACAGGCACACACCACCACTACACATGGCAATTTAAAAAAAATTTATTGTAGAGATGAGGTCTCACCAAGTTGCCCAGACTGGTCTCAAACCCCTGGGCTCAGACAATCCTATCACCTCCGCCTCCCAAAGTGCTGGGATTACAGGTGTGAACCATCACACCCGGCTGTAGTCTCTTTTTATAAATATTTTATTTCATTGATTAACTTACTGATATATTTACTGAGACAGGGTCTCACTCTGTAGCCCAGCCTGGAGTGCACTGGCACGATCATAGCTCACTGCAGCCTCAACCTTCCTACTAGCTGGGATTATAGGCTCACACCATCATGTGTGGCTAATTTGTTGGGGTTTTGTTGTTTGTTTGTTTTTGTTTTGTGAAGATCTCACTATGCTGTCCAGGCTGGTCTCAAACTCTTGGCTTCAAGTGATCCTCCTGCCTCAGTCTCCTAGTAGCTGGAACGATCCTAGTAGCTGGGATTATAGGCATGAGCCACCACACCAGCCATAGCCTCTTTAATCATCCGTGCTCCCAAATGCATCTGATTCTGCCATGACATATGGAAGAATGTGTCCCATTCACCCCCACTAACCACCCGAACCTGCCTAAAGAAGGAATACCCATGTGTGAATGTGTCTGTGTACAAGTCCGGAAGAAAATACAGAATTCTTCTCATCTAAAACCAACTCCGGTCACCTGTAACTTACTTGACTTAAACATCCATCAACTGAAACATGATGTCCACAACTTTGAAATGCAGGTCTTCCCGTGTGTCCATTGACATGGACCCTTTGTTGTACGGCGAGAATCAAGAAGTAGTAGAATAGAAAGTGACCATTTGTGATATCTACATTGTACTTTAAACCTACTTCCTTGTCTCACTAAAGTATACCCTAAAAAGAAAAACAATGTTTTTAAACGACTTTTAGTAATTAGGCAATTGTGGGGTTATGAGGTGGAGGAGGGTGTGGCGAGAGGGAATTGCATTCCCAGGGAGTGATTTGCATTTAAATGTATGCCAGATGCTTGGTGATAATTTATGGACAATGCATTCCCCTGGTTGTCATGCACTGCAAGAAAAAATATTAGTCATATATGGGAAAATCTGTGCTGTTGGCCATATCTAATGCACCATGTTATGTTCAATAAGCTACGTTGGAGTGACTGAGACATTTCCAGCACAGCTGAGCTTGTTATTGGCCTTCAATCTTTTTTCTTTTTTTTTTTTAATTCAGAGTGTCACTCTGTCACCCAAGCTGGAGTGCTGTGGCACCATCATGGCTAATCTCAGCCTTGGCCTCCTGGGCTCCGGTGTTCCTTCCACCTCAGCCTCCGGAGAAGCTGGGACTACAAGTGTGCACCACCTCTCCTGGCTAGTTTTTTTAGGTTTGAGTTTTTTTTTTAAAGAAGAGGTCACGCTATGTTGCCCAGGCTTCAGGACTCAAGTGATCCTCCCACCTCAGCCTCCCACAGTGCTGAGATTACAGGCATGAGTCGCTGTGCCCAGCCTCCATTATTAAAATGTTAACATAACCTTAACGCTTTCATGTCCTCTCACACAGGCTCTCACTGCTACAGACACCAAGAAACAAAGCCTGAGAGGGAGGGACCTCACCTCTGTCCCACTGAAGGTGGCACTGAGAGGATCACTATGGCCTTTCTGGGATGGGGCGGGATCCCCGTGGGCTCTGCCAACCCACATGTGTCTCCTGGGGCACCTCTGCCTGTGTCTCCCCCTCCAGTTCATCAGCCAGCTCTCCTCGGGGCAGACATGCCACTTTTGTGACCAGACACTTCTCTTTCCACTGGAGAACATTCCCCCACTCATCCCACATGATTCTGGCAACTCACATGTGGGACCCACCCGTGCCCAGACACAGACTGGAGTGCGTGAGGGAGCCTGGTTGATCGCGGGATCCCACGGACTCTCTACATGGGTGGGCTCAAGGGGCCAGACAAGCCCGAGCAGAACCAGCTGGAGTCCTTCTGTGAAACTGACATGCAGACGCTGGAGGAAAGACGATACTGCTCCTTCAGGATGGCTGGCGGCAGAGGGGATGGGGGGTGGCCGGTGGCCATCTTTCCCACCACATGGGACAGTCCGCTTGGGGAGACAATAGAGCCAACAGGAAAAACGAGTCAAAATAAGCAAAGGAATAAAGGAGATATTAGTGGCGAAGGAGGGAGGAAGAGAGGAAAAGAGAGAGAGAGAGACTTACATCACACCACTTAAACCCTTGATCCAGCTGTGCCTGAAGTTCACTCAGCTGCTGGCTTTGTGCTGTAGGCAACAGGTCCTCTCTTCTAATAAAGCGAGTGTAGCCCGTTGACTAAGCAGACTGGGATCGGTAGGCACCACTGCCATCTAACGACTTCTCCTTCTTGTCCTTTCTCGGTCTCCTAAAATTTACACAGTTCCCATGACTTCTCTGGTGATGATCGGAGTACTGGCTATCTCAGACATTTTTTAAAAATCCCACTTCAATCTACATGAACACTTTGATTTTTTTTTTCCTATTCAAACATCTCTTCTTTCCAGGTCAAGGGCTCCCTGAAATTCCAGGCCCCAGTGGTGAGAAGGGGGCTGCCTGGGTGCAACCTCTTGGGATGTCCGACTGTGGGGAGTGAGTTTCTACCTAAACAAACGTTTGTAGTGTGGTGGCTTATTCCTTCTGTCTGGTGAGCATCTGGATGAGGGATACTCCTCTGTATAGTCCAGGTCACTCAGGAGCCTGTCTCCTCTCCGACATTCTCCATTTCCTGTGGCCTTCTTGGAGATGACTTTGAGTGGGCCTCCACCACTTTCATGGCGTCCACCTGGTCAGGGTGAAGACTCAGCAACTTTCCCCCTTCCCCACCCCCATCCCCAACCTGGGAAGAGCGTGTCTCTCTCCCTGCAGCCCTGTCTCTTTGTCCTGCTTGTGGGACAAATACCAGCCTCTCTGCTGCTCTAGGTGAGAATCAGTCAACAGTTCCTCTGTTTAAATGGGCCTACCAATTCTAGAAGACGCCTTCTGCCCGCCTCCGTGCTCCAGGAGCTTCTGACCAAGCCCTGATGGCCCAATGCAGGTCCTGCGAGATTTATAGCTTGGGAAGTCTCCTCCTTTTGGGAGTATAACTTGCATTGCTCAATGATTCTCACAGGCATCTATTGACTCGGGAAAACAAACGCCATGGACTCCAGACTAGACCATTAACTCCCTTCAAGGGAAGCCACCTCGGTGTCCAATCTCCTTGAATTCCTCCTCTTCTTGCATATCGGCTGGTGGTGGGGGACGGGCCAGCGAGCTCAGAAATGGGTCTGGCCGCTCTTGCACGTCAGGCGGTGTTTCCCGTCAGCGGTGAGGACCACCCTGCCCTGTTGTCTTCAGCCTCGAAGCCTCAGGTGAATCTCTGAGGCATGAAGGTAGCTCAGTGCTTATACCTCATCACAACGATTTCAGCTTATGGTGTGTCCAGTGCAAGCAAAGGACCTCCCCCACCCCGCTGTCATTCATTTCTGAGGCCTTAGGGCTCCTTTAAAAAAAAATCTTGGCCGGGCTCGGTGGCTCAGCCTGTAATCCCGCGCCTTTGGGAGGCTGAGGTGAGTGGATTGCCTGAACCCGCGGGTTCGAGACCCGCCTGGTCAGCGAGACCTCATCTCTACAATAAATCAAAAAATCAGCCGGGCGTGGTAGTGCATGCCTATAATTCCGGCTACTTGGAAGGCTAAGGCGGAAGAATCACCAGAGCCCAGCAAATTGAGGCTGCGGTGGCCGGGAATGGCCACTGCACTCCAGTCTGAGCAACAGAGTGAGACTCCAACTCAAAAAAAAAAAAAATCTTTAGTATAAAGATGTGGCGTACATTTCAGGGTTAGGTAGATAAACATTGATCATACAGGTCCCCTTGTTGATGAGGTATGCCCCTCCCTCCCCTAGCAGTTTCCCTCAACTGCCAATCTCACCACCCCCCGCCTCCCCTGACAGTTTCCCACTACTGCCAATCGCTTTCTTGTAGCATTATAATTGTTCAAGGTCTGTTTATGAGTGAGAACACATGGAACTCGGGTCTTTGTTTCTGTGATAAATCACTGGGTAGGCTCAACTCCTTTAAAAAGTGGGCAAAAGACATGAAGAGACACTTCTCAAAAGAAGATATACAGGCAGCCAACAGAGACATGAAAAACAGCTAAGCCGCACTCATCATCCAAGAAATGCAAATCAAAACCACACTGAGATACCACCTAACCCCTGTAAGAATGGTCGTCATTAATAAAACAAGCAACAGATGCTGGCGAGGATGTGGAGAAAAAGGAACGTTTCTACACTGCTGCTGGGAATGCAGACTTGTACAACCTCTTTGGAAGACAGTGTGGCGATTTCTGAATGAACTAGAATTTGACCTTCCATAGAGCTCCTTTTTAATAGGTGCTTGTTTCTCCCCATGAAGGCCCCTGGAAGCACCAGGACGCTGACTGCTGTGTTTCAGTTCCTAAATATCCAGCTGGCACCCCCAGGGCATTCCTCCACTACTTACTCAGAGTTCCTGGCCTCCCTCTGGCCCTGCTCCGTGAGGAAACATGTCGACACAGGATCGATGGGCTGCCTTCTCCCAAGCTGCTCAGGCCGGTACTTTTCCATGGGAAAGTTCATGGCCAGTGGTCACCATTCCTGATCATCAAACCCCTTTCCCCACCCACACAGACCAATGCGCTTCTGTCTCTGCAAAGACAGATACGACGTAAAGAAAGAAAGCATATCAAGTAGTCAACAAGACGACGAGGACTCTCAAAGAAGAAGGAACCAGCTTCTACCAGCTTGAGAGCAATGGCGGAAGACAGGAGCATTCTTTGGGACAAACCAATGAAACCCAGATGCTGTCGTTCAGGAAACACACGCAGAGCACAGTCAGTTGGTAGAAAGCCCATCTCGTGAAACAACGACCAGGTCAAGAGACTGAACAAGACCAGCCTTCCAGAAAGTCCTCTGTGTGGCTTTATCCCAGTGACAGACTCTCTCCCTCCAAAGTCACCACCATCCTCTCTTGTACCAGTCACTTCCTTGTGTCTTTTATTGTTACACTTCGACTTGTGTTTTTAGTCTATATCTCTCCCATTCCATTCTTTTTCCTATAATTCATCGGTTGAAGAATGCTGGCCAATTCTCCTACGGTGCTTCCCACAGACTGGCTCTGTCTTTTGTTTACTCTTCTATTTATTTATTTATTTTTTGAGTTGGATCCTCACTCCGTCGCCCAGGTTGCAGTGTCATGGCACACTCACAGTCACCCCAGCGTCAACCTGCTGGACTCGGGCGATGCTTCCGCCTCAGCCTTCCAAGTAGCCGGAACTACTACAGGCACCTGCTACCACGCCTGGCTAATTTTTTCATATATGTAGAGATGAGGTCTCCCCAAGTTGCCCAGGCTGATCTCAAACCCGCAGGCTCAGGCAATCCATTCACCTTGGCCTCCCAAAGTGCTGGGATTACAGGCTGAGCCACTGAACCCGGCCTGTTTACTCTTTAAAAAAAAAATTGAGAGGGATAGAGATGGGGGAGACTTGCTATATTGCCCAGGCTAGCCTCAAACTCCTGACCTCAAGTGACCCCCTCGCCTTGTTCTCACGAATTGCTGGGATCTCGGGCGTGAGGCACCATAGCCGACCTGAATCTTGCTGATTGTTGGTTGCGTGGGGGCATCTCTCCTGCATCTCCGCCAGGCAGCTGGATTCAGAGGTCTGACATGATTCATGCCCAATTCCTCCGGCAAGGCTACCAGTAGCATCATTTCTCCATCTGAGGCACGCGGTGTCTGATATTTGCTCCTTTGGGCAGTAACAGTCATTGGCGCTCAATGCCTGGATGCCTCGATCCATCGGGGAATGGGAAATACATTCTTTTTTTTTTTGAGTTAGAGTCTCACTCTGTCACCCAGACTGGAGTGCAATGGCCGCTCCTGGTCACTGTAGCCTCGACCTGCTGGGCTCCAACGATCCTTCCCCCTCAGCCTTCCGAGTTGCCGGAATTACAGGTGCACGCTGCCATACCTGGCTAATTTTTTTGGATTTATTGTAGAGATGAGGTCTCGCCAAGTTGCCCAGGTGGGTCTCGAACCCGCGGGTTCATGCAATCCACTCACCTCAGCCTCCCAAAGTGTGGGATTACAGGTTGAGCCACCGAACCCGGCTGGGAAATACATTCTAATGCTATGTTTTGTTTTTATTTATTCTCTAGAATAGATTTATAAGGAGATCTCTCTCCTCCTCTAATCTTTAGTTATCTTATGGTAAAGTTAATGCAGGATTAATTTTTAAAAAGTGTTCGAATCTTCTTTTTCTTTACCAGTATTTCCAGATAATGAATTCCTTACTTATCTTCCTCAGAATCAACCAATTTTTAAAAAATATCGTTATGAACACAGGGAATGAACACACGCCTATCCATACCAGCTCTGACCTGACACAGAGTTTGCTGTTTCTTTGAACTCCACTCAATATTGATGGTGTTAAGAGTCACCAGCTAGATGGGTCAGGACAGTTTTCCCAAGTGAGACACACATTGCTTCCAAAACCCAAAGAGAGCCCCCCAAGAGTCAAGCCAATTCCATCATAATGGGTACACGATGCAACCTCATCTTTACTTGAGAGTGGATGTCTAGTAGCATGCCTTCGACCATTGGGCCGAGAAAAACTTCACTGAGGTGTAACTCCTGAGTCTTTATAAGGGTCATGGGACACACATTTCTGTAGTGTGCTTGCCACACACTTTGGCGAGTCCAGTGAGCATGGTGTCACCAGTGTGGCAGACCCGCATGAAATTCTGCACCTACAACATAAAAGTGACAGAGGTCCCTGCAGATCATATTTTAACAAAGCATTAATACAACCCTTTGATGTGACATTGAAGGCACTGCTATGCTTCATCATAAAAGAAAAAAAGTTAAAACTTTTGATCCTTCTGATGGGGATTATGAAGAATGCAATTAACAGATCAATAGTTGCATGACACATGACACATGATAACGTATTCCTATATGGAGACCATGGCTAGCACTCAGGCTGTGGTTAGCCCCACCATGTGAGTTGTGCTGTGGCTGTCCACTGTCCTCTGTGGCTGGAGGGTCCATAGGGGAGAAGGGCACGGGGATGTAGCGAGGGCAAACATCTCATCCTTGGAATCTGCGGTTGGCATTAATTTCCCTGGTTCCTTCCACCACGAGGTCTCTCTTCGGGTTCACTGTCAAGGCCCAGAGGTGATACAGATGCAGGGACTTCTACCCGTGAAGTGTCTCCGCTTAGCCTCTGTCATTCCCGGACTGTATACTCCGCACTGATGAAAGTGTCATGGCAGTGTCTCCTCCAGGGGACTCTGACCGGAAGAGACTTTGTACCCTGTGTTTCTAGAGATGACACTCCCCCTCATTGTTTCACGAAGCGAGGCCCCTTTGCGTTCTCTGAAGGCACACAATCAGAAGGTCTGCTCTTTAGTCCCAAGTAGAAAATTCATCCTAAAATCCCCACAACTCTGAGCCTTCGGATCTACTCCTTAAACACACCCTCCGGCTCCTTTACTGTAGGGCTCGTGGGGCTCCAGGCTCAAGGAGCCATTCCAGCAGAGCAGTAAGACTCGCTCAGGGTCCTTGCCAGCCCTTAAATCCTCTGTTACAGCCAAGTGCTGCCTTGGCAGTAATGGGTAACTGTCAGGGGAGGGGAGGTGGGATTGGCATTTGAGGGAAACTGCTAAGGGAGGGAGGGGCATACCTCACCAACAAGGTTACCTGCATGATTAATGTTTATATACCTAATCCTGAATTGTACCCCACATCTTTATAATAAATAAATTTAAAAAAAGAATTCTCCTATGGTGTGTTATCATCCATAGTTCCCACTGACAACCCGAAAACCCACTCTACAAGCTTGTTACTTAGACAAGTATATTTACTCCCAGAATGGAAACTATTCCTCACGTTAGCTTATCCAGAGATCTGACCTGAGTCCTTGGCTTGGAAGCAATGTGTGGAGATGGGAATGCGATTTGAGGAGGACGGCCATCATCTCGTAAGCGATCCCCTTGAGGTGATGTTTTTCTCTAGGAAGGGAAGGCTGCTGTCCTCCAGGGGAGGGAGGGGTTCTCCTGGCCTGAGGAGTCCTAGGGAGTCTGAGAGACTGAGGGGGCTCAAGCATATCTGTCCAACACCCCCACTCCCAGGTCCCAGGGTCCCTCTGTTTCCCATCAAAGCCCTGAATTTGGTATGGAATAGTTGCATCCCTGCTGTACGGCCAATCTGCTTTGTAGTTCAGCCTACCCTAGGGCTTAACTCTCAGCACAGGTCTGTTCCGAGGTTGTAGGAAGTCAGGGTCTCTTTGAAGTCTCCCATGGAAGCCTCTGACTTTCTCAGCATAATTTAGCTGATAGTTGGCAAAACTGAGTTTGCTCAATCTTTTAAGGCTTCCAAATAAGTTAAACAAAATGTAGCCAGCTCCATGTTATTTTCAAGGAACACCACTCCTGGACGGTTTGAGGGTCATAGTTTAACAAGTCAGTGCTTTGCCTTCTATTTGCATTATATTCCAACCCACTTCAGCTGAGCATCCCTGGTCATTGTGAGGCCACTTGTACCCACACCCCACTGATTACCTGCTCTGGGCTCCTTCTTCCCCCTGACTAGTAACCCATCCCGGTCCAGAACCCCTTACTGAGAGTGTGTTTTCTCCAGCAATCCAGGCACCAACTTTCACAGTGCTGATACAGACACTGACACCAGGTCTTGCATACGTGTTTATTTGGTATGTGTTTCCAAAAAGCAGGAATGAGATTATGGGAAGTGTAAGACAGAGGAGGAAGACAGCCAACACAAAGATGGCTTCATGTTGGCCTCTCCGTGAGTGGTTGATGCTTGGTCCCATTGGTTGGGACCACCTTAGAGGTCATATAGATGCTATCTCAAGGCTAGTTGCATATAAAAGACACGTGCCAACTACTCTCATTCTCTGTGAATTGAGAGGTGTCTAAGGGGGAACTATGGTATGGCATGCTATCTTCCCAGGACTCCCAGCTAGCATAAACAGAAGCACCCAGAAGGCATTTTTCCACGTCTTCAGTATCAGAACATTCCAGAAAAAAGGCAGGTGTTGAGTGGCAAACATGAATTGAGGTTCTACCAGTGTGAAGGAAGGTGCGGCCTCACTGGACTGCTAGCTGTCGCCGTGACTGGAGTCTAAGGTGAGGTTGAGGGGATATGGGACATTGCACAGGACATGTCCAGTGCAAGGGACTCAGGTAGGGCAAAGGTTGTCCTCTCACCTGTCAACCCAGAAGTAGGTGGTGTAGGATTGGCAAGGAGGAAGCATCTCCCACACAAGTCTTTCACCTTGAGTCTCAGTGTGGTTGCTCTGGGCTCCATCAACACAGGTGAGACTCAGCCAGAAGAAGCTGTCTCTGGAGCACGCGCATACTCTACAAAGGGCCTGTCCTGGAAGTGGCTTTTCTACCCCATTGGCTGGAGCTCAGCAACACATGTATATCTAGCCCCAAGGGATGCTGAGATATGCTTCAACAGTCCTTGCCAGGAGCTCTTGGGCTTCACTAAAATCACTGGGAAGAAATCAGGATGGGAGAAAGGATATTGGTGGGCACTGAATGTGGGAACCAGCAGCAGAAGCAAGACTAGAAAAGATGACAACACCATATGCATGCGACATGGTGGCCAACAGAGATCTTTGACAGCTGGGGGGCAGTGGTGATAGTCACGCTAGAAGAGGGAAGGACCCAAGGGGGTTCAGAAACTTGCCCACGGGCCAAGATTTTCATGTTTCTTTATTAATGTGGTCTCAACATAAGGGCATTGGTGCTGTCTTCCATACACAGCTCAAACATTTGGCTGGTTATTCCTTCTCACCCTCTCTTAGACCGTCACTTCTGGTGGGCTAGGGTCTCATCTCTTAGTAATTTCTTCCCATTCTACCAAGTTGCCTGGGCAAGAGGTAACAGTTCCAAAGACATGCAAAGAACAATAGCTTTAAAATATATTCTACTTGGGCCAATTTGAAAAATAAATTTGACGTCAGGCGCTTCCAGGAATTCAGTCATGCTGGACAGCACCCTACGGAGTCAAATGAAGTGACTTGGAGAGGTCGCTGGAGTCCACGTTTACAGCCACACAGAGGACCCGGGCAGGGTCTGCAGGGGGCGTCTCACCAGGACTGAGCGGAGGGATCCCAGCAACCAACCACCATCTGTGGAAGGAAGGTTCCAGAAGCAGGCTGATCTCGGGGATTTTCTGTGGATTCTACAGATAGATCCGTCTCCAAAACCTGGAGCAGCCCTAGAACTAAATCCAGGGGCTTCCAGGGCTGCAGGGGTGACGTGGTGCCAGGCTGCCCAGTGACTGCGCCCCACTGTCTCCCTCTGGGGCTCTTCCCTCCTTCAGAGCTGCTCCACAGAAGATGGAAGGGAGATGCCAGGTGGGTTCTTGGTCCATCATAAAATTATCACATGGAGCCAGTACTATGTCTGTTAAAAAAAATTAAGACAAAATAAACGGAACAGAGTTTAATTGAGCAAAGACTGATTTGCTCATCGGGCAGTCTTCTGAACCAGAGTACACTCAGAGAGACTCAGGGCCGCCACGTGGTGGAAGAACGTTCATGGACAGAGGAAAAAAAGCGACCGACAGAACGCGGGAGGGAGAGACAGGAGCAACCGGTTGGTTATGGCTCAGCGCTTGCCTTGTTGAAACCCAGTTGGAATAGTTGGCCACACTTGATTGGCCAAAGCTGGTGACTGGCACAAGAGCAAGTGTGTCTGTCTGCACATTCAGGTAGGTTACAGTTCACCGTGTGAAAGACAGAGCATCCTCCAGGTCGGGGTGTCCAACCTCTAGGCTTCCCTGGGCTGCATCCAGGAAAGAGGAATTGTCCTGGGCCACACATAAATTATATCATGTAGTCAGCATATATACATAATAAGGCTTCTCTTTTTTATTATGAAGTTTAGGAACATGAGGGCGATATGAAACTCGTGGAAATTTGACCTTGTTCTTGTAAAACTCGTCTATCTGCGTCTGGTTCGACGGAAGGGGTCGCAACTCTCAATGAGCTCTCCAGGTGCTCGTCAGAAACATTTGTTCGAATTCCGCTCTCTGTGAGCTTTCATAACTGGAAACAGCGGCTCACAAACGTATGGGACGCCAAAAAGCGATGTCATGAACCAGGCGCAACTGTGAACTTCAGAAATGGAATTCGCATGGGGGTCACGAAGAAAAGCGCGTGATGTTAACAGATTTTTGTGTGGTCTCATGACTAGCCGTTCTGGACTTCTTGTGGTCCGTGGTTTGGACGTGCCTCATCTATGTCGACGCAAAACATGCAAGGAGGAAACTTTGGACTACACATGATTTAGCGTGTCTATTTCCAGTTCTGTTGTAAGAGTCCCAAAGGCAGGAACCGTGGGAAGGTGTCACCGTCCTCACCCCCCCAACACAAGCACACGGCACCGTGCACTGCACTCGGACGGCCCCGTGTGCTCTTTTTTGCTTTGCTGGTGACGAGAATGTGAAACAGAGCAGGTTATTGGCAATATTTCCCAGTCAGCCTCCACGTGGGGTCTGGGCCAACCAACTTTGCGTGACACGCAGTGTCAAGAGGACATTCAGAGAGGCCCACAGAGCAGAGTTTCCCAGCCCTGTGCTCACTCCACTGTCTCTCCGCTGCGTGTTTTCAAGTTCAGCGCCTCTCTGTGTCTGGTTTGTCATCTGTAACCCTGGGATCATGCTACTACTAGAACAATCCCTGCCCGGGGATCATGATACTTCTAGAACAATTCCTGGTGTTCCCTCCGTCTCCTTGACCCCATGTGGTGTCCGTGAGGGGAGGGGCTGTGACGCATTTCTCTTTGGACCCTCAGCAACTTGAAGCCCAGGTTTAACAAAGTCTTCATGAGCTGGACAGATCGGCCCTCCCCATGCTGGTCCAGACACCAGCTGACCAGCTGCCTCGCTGCTGCTGAATCCCGGTGTCCATGGAGACACTTGACATTGGAAGCGTGGTGGGTGTGACTGTGCTCCCCAGGACACCATTCTTATTTCCTTCCAGCCACAGAGAAGACACAGAAAGGCTGCATTTCCAGACACAAGGAGGTCGACAGGGCCACGATCCTGTCACAGCCAGCGGGTCGTGAGGGAAGAGACATCAAGCCAGTTCCCCTGGCTTGGGTGGGGGCACCATCCTGACTCTCTCCCGCCCCGCTACTGGGAGCCAAAGAGGCTTCTGATGGCAGAGACTCCTCCATTGATCTATTCATGCACGACTCTCGGCAGCCAAGCCCCCTCCAACCTGCAAGGGCACAGCTATGAGACAGAGATGGCAGATAGCCTGGCTACTCCCGGGCAGTCCACGCCGTCGTTTCCAAAACAATGGACGTGAGTTTCAGCAAGCCATGACACAGATCTCGTTTCGCCACGAAGCCTTTCTCGTCTCTCCCAAAGCATATTGTTTTCTTCCTCCTCTGCATATTCATAGTTTATTTCTCACAACTCACGATTTTGCAACTGATCATCTCATGTCCTAACTCATTGCGTACATGCTTCTCATTCACGGAGTACACGTCCTCCAAGAGTGTGTCAATGAATGTGCCCTGCGGCTCTCCTGCTTTCAGACCAAACCCCAGGGACACCCTGGGGGGTCAGCTGTGGAGGCCAGGAGGGGAGAGCTGAGGGTAGAGTCTGTCGGACAGAGGAGATTGGTGGGGCAGGGCTCCTGCCTTTCTCTCAATCCACAGTCCTGACTAAAGAACAAAAGCAAGTTATCCTGTTGGCCTTCCCCTTCGGGCCACAAGATCTACTTTGGAAATGAGAGAATGACCCCACCCCTCAGAGTAGCTCAAAGCCAGAAATGAGCCTCTGTACCTGGGTAGCTCAGGTAATTGGGGGCTGCCTGCTGCAAACAGTGCTCCCTTTGGGGACAGGCAGTCCGTGTCATCACAGGATGGCTGAACTCTCATAATGAGGTGTCAAAGGGCAATGCTGATGCCAGCTGATGGACAAGGCGGGTGCTGGCCACACAGACCCGTGGTGGTCCTCCAGGGTCCGTGGACATCCCTCTGAGAATGTCCCTGTGTGTGCAGCCTCAGTCCTGCACTTAGGAACATAAGGCCACCTTGAAGCGTGATGAGCATTGACCCACAGTGATTTCTGGAGCTCCAGAGAGGCAGAGGCTGTGGCCTCAGTCCTTTGTGACAGCGGACAATACCCAGGTGGACAGGGGAGGAGGAAAGGACCTGGCATGTACTGTACTCACCCCTTCTGGCCGCCTCATCAGGGGCTCCCCATGATTCCCATCGAGGGAGGTGAAAAGCCAGATGGTGAATATTTGAGGGCTTGTAGACCAGACGGTCAGAAGCACCCAACAGGTGGGTTGGAACTGGGATTCCAACTCAGGTTTATTTGACTCTGAATCTTTTTAGGTTTTCCCTGTGGGTACCCTGATAAAATATTCCCTGCCTGCTCTTATAGGCCTATAATATGCAGGACATTGTTGTAAGCACGTTTCAAAAACTCACTCACATGAGCTCACACATCAGGATTTAACTTATTTGATCTTGTCTATGAGGTGGAGCTTCCCTTTATCTCCATTTCAAAAACAGAAGACTGAGGCAGAGAGAGTCTAAGTAATATGTGGGTTGCTTAAGGGCACACAGCTGGCTGTGGTGGTGGCTGGGACTTTTTATTCTTTTTTTGAATTGGAGACTCCTTCTGTCACCCAGGCTGGAGTGCAGTGGCATGATCATGGCTCACCGCAGCTTTGACCTCCTGGGATCAGGTGATCCTTCCGCCTCAGCCTCCTAAATCACTGGGATTTCAAATGCACACCACCACATTCTTTCATTTTAGAATTTTTTTTTTTTTTTTTTTGTAGAGATGAAGTCTCCATAAGTTGCCCAGACTGGTTTGGAACTCTTAGGCTCAAGCCATCCTCCCGCCTCGGCCTCCCAAGATGCTGGGGTTACAGGCATGAGTCCCTGCGTCTGGCTTGGCGCTGGAATTTGGGCCCTGAGAGACTGCCTCAGAAGTCTGGGCTCCTATCCACTACGCTAAAACACAGGTGAACCTGTGTCCACAAGAAGAGGCGTTGTATTATTGAATGTGCAGTTGGGTGATCAGGACTCAAGTCACTGCAGGGGAAAGTCCGAGTGGAACAGAGCCATCAAAACAGCCCCATGAGAGGAGATAGCAGAGAGGGGGAGGGGAGGGAGAGACCCCTGAGGGAGGGCAGAGAAGACTTGGACAGCACCTGCCTCCATGGATCGATGAGATTTGCACCTCATTCCCACACGTCCCACCTAATCCATCACCAGAATTTGTCAAGCACTCACAACACGATGGGCCTTACCCCCTTAAGCACTTGCATTTCCCTAAAAGACACATTGACCTGGTTTACTACACAGATAATCAAGAAACATTCAAGCTAAACAAGGCTTGAAAAGTCACCTGGCGGGTTCCAGCTGCCTCCTTAAGGGAAGCTCAGCCCAGCGACTGGCAACCTGGTTTTGGAGGCTGCATGCCATCTGCCGGGAGGCTGATCAGGTAGGACGTTTCCCCGTTCAGGTGGCGGACAGCCCATCTCAAACTGGCCTATGTCAAAAAAGCAGATTTATTGATTTATTGGTCATAGACTGAAAGGTCCAGTGGTGGCCGGGCATGGTGTCTCATGCCTAGAATCCCAGCAGTTTGGGAGGCCAAGGTGGGAGGATCACATGAGGCCAGGAGAGTTCAAGACCAGGCTGGGCAACACAGTGAGACGATGGTGCATGCCTGTAGTCCCAGAGACTTGGGAGGCTGAGGCAAGAGGATTGCTTGAGGCCGGAAGTTCAAGGCTGCAGTAAGCTATGATTGTGCCAGGCTGGGCAGCAGAGTGAGACTCCGACTCAGTCAATCTGTTAGTCGATCAATCGATGAAGTTCCAGTGGTAAAATCAATGTACTTGTCTGCAGCACAAACCGGGCCCCCAGAACCTGGACTCTCTCTCTCTCCATTTCTCACCTGCGTCTGAGGCTCTGTGGCACCTCTTCCCTGACTCCATGTTGTGTCATGAGGGGAGGGGCCCTGTCTCCCAGTCCCTGGCAGTGCCCTGGCTTCTGTCTCTGCAGTATCTCAACCCTCCACCGAGCAGAGAGGGAGAGTACCAGAAAGTTCTCCGCCAGCACCCGTGTCAGAAGATAAGGCTGATTCACTGCCTCTGGCTACCTGGCGGAGGTCATGTGACCATTCCCGGGGCCAGTAGAACCATCTGACTTTGGCAAGTCTAGCTCATAAGCTGTCCCCGAGGCTTGGGTGGTTTCAGCCTGTCTAGGTCCTTCTGAGTCCCTGTCACCCCATTCTACCACGCACCCCACAATGCTTTTTAAATTGTGGCATGTAGAGTCACTTCCTCCGAGCTCAAGCCCAGTGTCCTCACAAAGTGGGTGTGGGTGCTGGCATCCTGAAAACAAGGTTTTTCCACTCTGCTAAATAGTCCTGGGCTGGTATCTTATGCTCCACCTGCCCCAGTTTCCTCATATACCCATCACCTTCTAGGCTCGATGTATAGAGTGTAATTTCCTTAGGATCGAGTTGTCCTTGTGCCCAGCACCCTGAGCAGCTGGCAACCCCCACTGTTCCCTCTCTACCTCTGTCACCCTCGATATCCCCAGCAGTGCCCTTCCTGACCAGGCCGCTAGAACGTTAGAGGACCACTCCCCATCCGGACGGGTGTCCCGGGGCCGAGGCGATGTTCCCGTGAGAACCTGCTCCTCTTCTTCTAGCAGGCATTCCAGGATCCTGGACTCGCCTGCCAAAGTGGGGATTGGGGCGTGTTAGCATGGATTTGTGTGGTGGGGAGGGTGTTTGCTGTGCACAGCATTCAAGGCCCCTCCAGGGATGGCAAGGACCTGGGGTGGAAGGAGGAATGAGGCTGCAGACCAGGCACAGTCACTAGTCTCCCATCCCACCAGGCTGACACGGACCTCTGAGGTCTGAGGGTCTGCAACGGTACCTGGACTCAAAGCAAAAATGTTGCTTACCTGTTTCTGTTGAGTGCGAATGTAAGGGGTCACGATGCGGTTAAAAAAAAAAAAACCCTAAAAGCCCCTGCACTTCCCTATGTGATGCGTCATGTTTTTTGTGCCACATGTACACTTAACAAGATAATGCGTAGAATTCAAGTGTAATGCCTCGCATGTAGCTGGCATTGAAGAGTTTCGTACCATCCTGTACTATGTAAAAATGGCATGTTAGAGGTTAATTGCTCAAATAGCAGCAAAGTCTCAAAGCCAGATCTCTAGTCCTGCTCTCCGTTTCCCCCGCCAAAGTATACGCACCCTTATCAAAGGTTCTTGATGACGCTATCAACACTTCCGAGTGATTTTAAAGGCTTACCTTAAGTGACACTCGGTAAGAAATGATTCAGAATTCCATATGATTCTATATGCGAGTTTTTTTACTTTTTAATTATAGTATAGAGTATAGAAATCCAAAGTGTATAGATTAATGAGTTTTTCTTTTATACATACCTGTGTAACCGGACCCAAGAGCATCCAGAAGGATCCTTAATATGTTAGTTTGTTTCTATTACCGAAGCACAGCCTTGGCTTGTAAGCAGGAGTCATACAACAGGGACCCTTTCCTACATGATTGGGCTGTGAGACTTATTTGTGTGGGAGTTTATGGCTGTGGTATGTTCTTTTTCATTGCTTTATAGTGCTCTATTATATGAGTACATCCTAACTTATTATTATCCCACTCTTGATGGATATTTAGCTTGTTTCCTGTCTTTGCTACCATTAAAATCGCTGGTCGAGCACCGTGGCTCACACCTGTAATCCCAGCACTCTGGGAGGTCAAGGCGGGAGGATCACTTGAGCCTATGAGTTCAACAACAGCCTAAGTAACCTAGTGAGACCTTGTCTCTAAAAAAAAAATCAAGAACTTAGCCAGGCATGGGGGTGTGCAATTGTAGTCCCAGCTACTCGGGAAACTGAGGCAGAAGGATTCCTTTAGCCCAGGAGGTTGAGGCTGGGGTGAGCGGTGATCATGCCATTGCACTCCAACCTGGGTGACGTAGTGAGAAAGAAGAAGAAGAAGAAGAAGAAGAAGAAGAAGAAGAAGAAGAGGAGGAGGAGGAGGAAGAGGAAGAGGAAGAGGAAGAGGAAGAGGAAGAAGAGGAAGAGGAGGAAGAGGAAGAGGAGGAGGAGGAAGAAGCTTCCAGCAACATTTTTGTTCATGTTCTTTAGTAAAAAAAAAAAAGAGAAAGAAATAAGTACCCATAACTTATGTTGGGAATTTACCTGTACCTAGAGAAAATAATGTAAATAGTGACAACTTTATGAATAGCAAAATTTATCAAAATATCAAAACTGAAAAATAAACAATATAGACCAACAGGAAAGAGATAGGTCATTAGGTACACAATCTTGAGGTGTAGTGTTTATATAAGAAGAAAAGTCAGTTTTGATTTTTATTCACACCATTTATCAAAATGAAAACACTGAATACACAAAACCACAATAAAGTAAAGGAAAACACAGGCAATAGTCATATCTGGACAAGGAAGAAATCTGTACATATGAAAACCTAAGTAAACCACAATAGAAAAGAGATGAAACTTCCGAGAACATAACAGTTTTAAAACTTGGCAGGTCAAAACATATAATTAATACAATTATAACTCATCTAATGATTCAGAAAAGTATTTATAACAAATATATTGCAAAAGCTCAGTAACTTTCCTATAACCACAGTTCACACAAACTGGTGAGAAGAACATTATCAACCCAAGAAAAGAGTTAGCAAAACTGTCAACACGAATTTATGCAGGCAGTAAATAAACATGAAAACACTTCAACCTTTTTAGTAATCAAAGAAAGGAAGACTAGAACATGGGGACATCATTTTTCATGAGTCACAAGGTACAAACAAATAACACTATTAATACTGGGAGCTGGAGAGAACGGGAAAAGGGCGACATTCTTATATGCTGTTGGGACAACTTCTCTGGGCAGTGATTCAGTAACAGGCATGTGAAACTGAAAAACCTCCAGAGTGGTTGAACCAGTATTTCCACATTCAGAAATCTGTCCCTTGGGAATAATGCAAAATATAAATGAAAATGCACATATCACGAATTCATCAAAACATGATTTATCATGAAAGAAATGAGATTTTAAAAAGTGATACTTAACAACAGGAAAGCAGAGAAACAGGAGTATGAACCACGTGATGGAACATGATACAGTCGTTAGTGGATGACAGTCACTAGATTGTGCAAAGCAAGGATGAGGGGCGGGGTGGCACGCCCATCACACCTTCCCCTGTAGCCTGGGTGGGACCCCACTGTCCATCACAATCAGGCAGTAGCAGCTGTGCATCTCACACAGATGCTCATTGCCTAGAGAGAGTCTGGTCCTTGAACTGCAAATCTTTCAACCAGCCAGTAGTCCTCCAAGCTTTCTGGCATCAGGGACTGGTTTCCTGGAAGACATTTTTTTTTTTTTTGAGTTGGAGTCTCACTCCGTCACCTAGGTTGGAGTACAGTGGCACACTCATGGCCACCCTAGTGTCAACCTGCTGGGCTCCCGCCATCCTTCCAAGTAGCCAGAACTACAGGAGCACACTACCACACCCGGCTAATTTTTGATTTATTGTAGAGACGAGGTGTTGCCAAGTTGCCCAGGTTGGTCTCAAACGCGCAGTTTCAGGCAGTCCATTCGCCTCGGCCTCTCAAAGTGCTGGGATGACAGGCTGAGCCAGGGAGCCCGGCTGACAATTTTTTTCATGGACTGAGGTTGAGGGGAATGGTATTGGGATGATTCAAGCACATGACATTTATTGTGCATTTTATTTCCAGTATCACTACATTGAAATATATAGCGAAAACAATGTTAGTATGAAATTATTATTGTGACAGGCGTCTGCAAGTCATTGATTTGTGATGGCCTCTGTGCAGTCAAACCTCACTGCTCATGTTTCTCTGTAATCAGCCCCACCTCAGGTCATCAGGCAGTAGATTCTCATCAAGAGTGCAGAGCCTAGATCCCTCACATGTGCAGTTCGCAGTAGGGTTCGCGCTCCTGTGGGAATCTAATGCCACCACTGATCTGACAGGAGGTGAACTAGGGGGTCACGCGCGTGATGGGGCGTGGCTGCAGATACAGATCACTTGCCCGGTGCTCACCTTCTGCTGTGCGGCCCAGTTCCTAACAGACTGTGGACCAGTACCGCTTCATGACCTGGGGCTTAGGGACCCCCACTTCAAACTACAAGACCGGAGATATGCCATCAGGGTGATTTCAGGACCTTGGATAATTCTGGCGAGGTGACAAGATTGGGCACGGCACCCGGAGACGGCAGGAGATGGTTGTCCACCTGCATTTGGAATAAGGAAAGTTCTCGGCAGGAACAGGCTGGGGCGAGAAAAAGCTGGAGAAAGACATGACAGGTGTGTGTGTGTGTGTGTGTGTGTGTGTGTGTGTGTGTGTGTGTGTGTGTGAGATGCTCTCTGATTCCAAGGATATAAGAATAAACAGTTTCTTTCAGCAGGACAATCATTTATCTGAAACATTATACTTCTGACAAGATGCCCTTTTATCACATTTTGTGAAGGACAGGTGTGTTGTACCTCCTGAATCAATGAAGATTTGACGG
>NW_007248386.1:264076-273244 GCF_000164805.1 Carlito syrichta
GTGTGTGTGTGTGTGTGTGTGTGTGTGTGTGTGTGTGTGTGTGTGTGTGTGTTGAGCCGAACACAGCAAGGAATGAGATAGTCTTCTTTGGCCGATGGGAGAATCTGAAGCAAAATGAGGAGTGTTACCATTCCTGTGATCCTATCTTTAACTTCATGTTGTGCTGAGCTCAGGAAATGGCTCTAGGTTCCAAAGAAAGAAAAGATAAAGGGGAGGACTGACGTTACCTAACTTACTGCGAGATGAAAAGAGAGGGGACGGTGGAAAACTGGGGCACGCACACGGCTCTTGGCTGCTGCCCTCAGCCGAAACCAGGTTGCTTTTATGATTTTATTATGTAACTTGATGTTTTTAAGACTCGAGTGAGTGGCAAAAATCAAGCAGCCTTTGTAGCAATTTTATGGGTTCTCTCAGAGGCGTGCACGACGGTGGTAATAACATTTATATGGTAATTTCATGCATATTAACCCGTCTATTCATTGCATGAACCTTGTGATGAGCCTTATGTCACAGGTAACTCAATGTTCGGGCATGTTATCTGCCTCAGGATCAGGACAGCCGCACTGCTCCAATCCAGGGAGCGCCGCTCACGGCGTGGTATTTGCGGGTGACGCCCCTGGAGTTGTGTGTGGCTTTCTGCGGCAGTCCCGACCAGCCTGAAGCAAATGTCAAAAGAGACCTCTCAACACGAGGCTCTTTGTCATCTCATTCCAGGGTGTCATGTTAGCTACATCTGTCAGAAAGGAAAGGAGGATTTGTCTTCTGTCCCTTGTCTTCCCGTATTAGAAAATAGATCTCATCTTGCAAATAAGCTACCACTCACATATGACTTCCTGAGGAAATAAACCACCCTTTTGGGGGGTTCGATATCTTCAAAATGTTAAGTAATTTTGTTCAAATGTATCTTATCTGGTATTGTTATCTACTGGTGTGACACTGTATACACATCAAATGTCATTTGAAGAATATGTATGCAATAGTCATATGTTCATTCTTAGTATTAAAAACCACTCAGACACACGCAGAGCCCAGTGTTGGAATTATCAGACACAAAGTCCTTCTTTCGAGGTTATTTTTTTAGGGGAACCCAAAGTCAAAGAATGACCAAGTTAGATTAATTCCAGAATGGAAAGTCATTAATGTAGCTTGCCACGCTAATAAATTAAACTGGAAAAACCTAAGATTATCTCAGTAGGTACTAACAAGTATTTGATGAATTTTTACATCCACTTAGCTTAAAGCTGTTAGCATGTTGGAATGGATGGGAACTTCTTTAAATTAAAAAAACCCGGAAAGCTACCAAAATATTAGAGCAAACATTATATCAAATGGTAGAATTCAAAACATTCTCCTTCAAAAAACGTCAAGACAATGTTAACTTTACACCACAGATTGGTGGCTCTATCCAGTTCAATAAGATGATACAATTTGTAAGAGAGACCCCCCAAAAAGCATTGTTTGTATATCATCTACAAAGAAACATTCTCCAAACATCTTTAAATGATTAAAATTAATATGAGGGTTTTACAAAATTGTTGGATATGAGATAAATTAAAAATCAATTTTCTTTCTACAACCAAGCAATGAGAGAAAATGCCATTTTAAAAAAATACAGATACAATTTATAAGAGTAACAAAATATATAAGGAATAAATCCAACAAAATACGTTGAAGACTTCCATGGGGAAAATTCTAAAAGCTTATTACAAGACATTAAAAATTCCCCAAAGAGATTGAGGAATGTGCTACATGCCTGGATAGGAGAATTCCATGCCTTAAAATTGTGCCATTTCCCCCACATCAACCTGAATCTTAACAAGGTGGTTCATTGAACCTGTCAAGTGGATTCTAAGATGTCTAAGGGAGGGTTTACAAGTATCCAAGATGCTTCTGAAGAGCTGAGTGCAGGAAGTAGTTTACCAGACAGTGCAATGTATTAATAACATGTAGTGATTCAGGCGGCATGGTATGATGGTATTGGCATAAGAATACACAAATAGGCTGGGCGTGGTGGCTCAAACCTGTAATCCCAGCACTTTGGGAGGCCGAGGAGAGAGGACTGCCTGAGCCCAGGGGTTCAAGACCAGCCTGGGGAACTTGGCGAGACCTCATCTCTACAATAAATCAAATTAGCTGGGCATGGTAGCGCTCGCCTGTAGTTCCAGCTACTTGGAAGGCTGAGGCAGAAGGATCACCTGAGCCCAGTGGGTCGAGGCTGTAGTGACCGTGAGTGTGCCACTGCTACTGCACTCTAGCCTGGGTGACAGAGTGAGACTCCAACTCAAACAAACAACCAACCAAAGAATACACAAATAGAACAGAAGAGGAAAAGACAGAGGCACAGAAATGGACCCACACAAAGCCACAGGCTAGCTAGAAGTGCTAGCTAGCTCAGATGGGAGAGTCAAAATGTGCTTCAGAAACGATAAGAAAAAAAGGAAACTGAGCCACTGCCACAGACCATGAACAGACACATAAGTCAGGAGAATTAAAGCTAAAAGAAGAGAAGAAGAAATATGAGAGCAGATACTTTAAAATATGGACATGGGGGAATGTTTCAAACAAAACGAAAAAAGGCACAAAACTCAAAAGGAAAGTTTGATCATTTGGATTCAATTTAAATGTAGAATTGTTGCTTATTCAAAGGACAACATAAAGATATTGAAATGACAAGTAATAAATTGGGAAAACATATTTTGTAAAGGATTAATCCATGGCATCTATAAACAATATCTACAAATCAATGGAAAAAATTAAAACTCGGTGATACCCTGGTGGTGGAATTTTCAATTTGTACGCTCACTCTAGAAAATAACTTTTCGCCTAGGCTAATGTCCAAAAGAGTATTTCCTAGGTTTTCTTATAGATTTGTAAGATTTAGGTCTTTAATCCATCTTCAGTTGATGGGGTCCAGTTTCATTCTTCTGCGCATGGTTGGTCAGTTTTCCCAACACCATTCGTTGGGTAGACATGGTGTCCTTTTCCCACTACTTATTTTTGTCACTTTTGTTGAAGGTCAGTTGGCTGCACTCATGCCTCCTGAATCTAAATTAACATTTTTAAAAAAAGAAAATAATTTTTTATTATGCATTAAAATTGAAGATGAGCAGACATAACACAGCAATGCCATTTTTCAGTCCAAAGCACTGTGCACAAGAATATATACACAAGCAGAAGAGTTTCTAAAAGATACTTTAATTATTAAAAAGTACATACTTGTCAAACATGCTTTTTTTAAAAAAAATAATGCTTATAACAAAAAAATAAAAACAACTACAAATAACCTGAATTCCACTAGCAGAAGTGAAAAATTATTATCCATGTATTCCTATGGAAATGAACAGATTGCAGCTATAAGGGTCAAAATCAATGACTCTTGTAAACATAATGTGAAAACCAGGAATGATGGCCAGTGGATATGAAGCTTCTCAAGGTTTTTTTTTGAAGTGATGAAATGTCCCAGATTTAGATTGTGACAATGATTTAATAACTCTGTGACTATGCTAAAAAATACTAGACCATACATTGTTATATGTATATGAATTACATCTCAATTTTTTAAAAAAAGCACAATGTTGAGCTTGAAAAGAGCAAATTGCAGATAAATGCAACTAGTGTCAAAATATTTGTCTACTGCTTAAATATAGGTAAAATGCAGAAATGTTTATATAAATATTTGGTAAAATCATAACAACAATGAAAGAATAATTAACACAAAGCTTAGGATCATGGTAACGCCAGTCAGTGGACGTCAAAATATCGATAATGTCCTATTTATTAAGCTTAGAGCTGACAACAGTAATTTCAAATTATTATTTATAATATACATATATGTCAAATATCATGTTGCATATGTGAACTATGTTGCACAATGCAATAAGACAAGAAAGGCACAAAATAAAACTTCTTAAGGTAATTAAATTTCATCAAAAAATTGAGGGAAAAGTTGGAGGAGACATCTGCCTCTTAGGGTAACTGTGAAAAATGTAAGATACTAAGAATATTGCTCAACCAATAAGAAATTGAAGAATATCCAGACAAAAGCATTGGGAGAAGGGTGGAAAGATGTGAGCAGAACTTAGAGCTGTTTTGGGTGGAAAATTTACAGGATTTGGCAATAGCTTGGGATGAGGCGTGAAAACTATTGCAAGAATGATGTGGGTTTCTAACTTGTGTTATCAGATCTATGGTGACCTAGTTAACAATATAAAAACCATCCCCAAATAATCATTAACAGTTTACTTTTTAACTGTAAGAAATTAGAAACAACAGCACTCATCAAGTATTAAGACATTGGTTAAGTAAATTGTGGTACAATTGCATGGAGAGACAGCATGCCATTCTTAAAATCACGTGTTAAGAGATCCCATGCGTTAAATGCCTCTTGTCTTGCTGGACCAATAGGGAACTAAAAAATATTAGGACAATCGTGTTCATGAGGAGGTAGGAAAAAGTGAATATTTGGGGTGGAAAATGGATAAAACTTGGCAACAGATTGGGACTGGAGTAAAAACTATGGCAAGAATGACTCGTGAAGAGAGGATGACGTTTTACATTTTAAAAGCAGATTGATATCCATATACACAAGAGGTTTCCATCCTGCATGATAACAGGTATGCACACATAAAAAGATAGCCAAGACATCCTTCCAGGACCAGCACTGGCTGTCTCTGGGAGATACAATCATAACCCATTTTAATTTTCCTCTACTCACTTTTGTGTAGTCTAAAAATGTTCTATCATACACAAGCATTGATTTAATCATCAGAATATATGTGTGACATTTTAAAATGCAGCAAAAAAAAAAAAAAAAAAAAAAAACAGAAAACACTGCCAATCTCTTCAAGAGTTAATCTCTTCAGTGAGGACACTGAAGTTACATAAAAGCTCCCAAAAGCCACACACGAATCCGTGCGTGTGCTGTGAGGTCGTGTGGGAAATTGATGGAGATGAGAAATGTTCCTGCTTGTTTGTTATGAAATAATTATGTGGTTGGGGGTTAAAAGCCTCTCCGGGCAAGCAAATGACAGCTTTCACCGAGACACTTTTAATGCATGTGCAAAATGCCTTCTTCATAAGTATACCCTGGTGATTCAAGGTGTATGCTCACAACAGAACCTTTTTGCAAAAAAAAACTCAAAAAAAAAAAAAACCTCACAAAAAACAAAGAAAGGTTGTCAAATTACTTTTTTTCTAGCCCAGGTTTTAATTTAATTTAATTTAATTTTTATTTTAAAGATGTGGGGTACAATCAGGATTAGGTATACAAGTGGTCCTCATACAGGAGAAGTTTGGGCCTCCCTTTGGTCCCACTTTGCCTGGTTTGAAATCAGGTACCCTTATTGATATTGTGTCCCCACCCACACCCCTACCCCAGCAGTATCCTACTACTGCCAATCCCTTTCTTAAAGTATTATGGCAAATGCTCAGGGTCTGCTTATGAGTGAGGGTTGCCAAATTACTAGAAAAAATTCTTAAAAATCAGACAGGAAGATAGGCACATCTTGGTTTTGCTCTTTCTAATTAATTTGCCTTTTTAATTTGTTTTAATTTTTAGTCAAAATCTCACTCTGTTGCCCAGGCTGGAGTGCGGTGGCACGCTCACGGTCATTGCAGCCTTGACCTGCTAGGCTCAGGCAATCCTTGCCCCTCAGCCTTCCAAGTAGCTGAGACTACGGGTGTGTATCACATATAGCTAATTTTTGGATTTCTTCTACAGACAAGGTCTCACTATGTTGCCCAGGCTGGTCTTGAACCCCTTCACCCAGGCAATCCTGTCGCCTCAGCCTCCCAAAGTGCTGGCATGATAGGCGTGAGCCGCCATGCCCGGCCTGGTTTTTCTCTTTCTCTTAATTTTGGAATGTCAAAGTTTTGCACATTTATCATTGTCTTACCCTTTCTTTCATTTTCTCTGTCACTTTCTCCAATTCTCCTTCCCTTTGTTATGAAATAAGAATGAAGAATGTCCTTTGGAATAAATATTATGTTCTGACTTGTCTATTTGTTCTAGTAGCCATGGTACCTAGTACTTGAACCTTTTCTTGTAGGTAACATGACTTAATCATGGAAGTCAGTTTAGTTTATTTTTAAATTCACATATCATAAAATTAATCATTTTAAAATACCATTCAGTGACAATTAGTACTTTCTCATAGCAAATTTGAGACATGTTTCTATTTACCATGTGTTTGTCCTGGTTTTCAATGTAGAAGAGGTTTTCAATGTGCATTTTGCTGTTTGGGAGTCTAATTAATTTGCCTGTAATGCCAGCACTTCAAGAGGCCAAGTCAGAAGGAATGCTTAAGCCCGGGAGCTCAAGACAAGCCTAGAAAACCAAGTGAGACTTCATCTCTACAAAGAATCAAAAAATTAGCTGGGTGTGGTGCTGTGCACCTGTGGTCGCAGCTACTTGGGAGACTGATGTGGGAGGATCAGCTGAACCCAGGAGGAGGCTGTGGGGAGCTGTGATTGGGCCACTGCACTCTAGACTGCGTGACAGAGCGAGACCCCAACTCAAAAATAAAAAAATAAAAAAGCTTATCCTTAGCACCCTGTCCATCTCTCATGCCTTCTCCAGGCCACATTCCAGCCCTCCCCTGTCCCCGGCCCCCGGTATTCCCCACACCAGGAAACTACACACGTCCGATCAACAATGGTTTTCGAATTGCCAGATCCAAGGGGCAGACCCCCTTGACTGGCCCACCCTTCCTCATCACCTGCGGCTGGCCCGGCCCTCCTGCAACAGTCTCCACTGACCACCCTTGAGATTCCTCAGCCTTCTGGTTTCTTCCACTGCATCGAATTTTCTCTGCTGGCTTCTAAATACTAGAGCAGTTTGGGCCCACCCTGGTGCTCTTCTGTCTCCCCTCTCTCGCTCTCCATTTTCACAAATCCTGCAGATTTAAACGCAGCTAGACACCCGTGACTCCGAGCTGACATCTCCAGCCTGGACCTCCAACATCTAGTCTTGGATTTCTAACGGTGATGGCAAACCTCGCCTGTCCAAGATAAGTCTTTTAGTCTCCCTCCCCGCTTACTGGGCAAGACATGAAGGATTCCTCTTTTCTCCCCAACCCTCAATGCCCAAACCATCACCAAGACCTAAACGATCCTCTGATATCAGAGAAATGCACATCGAAACCACAGTGAGATGCCGTCTCACACCCGTCAGAATGGCTTTCAATAAAAAGTCAAAAAACAACAGATGTTGGTGAGGGTGTGGAGAAAAAGGAACGCTCCTGCACTGTTGGTGGGAATGCAAGTTGGTTCAGCCCCTGTGGGAGGCAGTTTGGAGATTACTCAAAGAACTAAAAACACATCTACCATTTGACCCAGCAGTCCTACTACTGAGTGTGTACCCAAAGGAACACAATTCACTCTGCGAAAAAGATACCTGCAAAGTGCATGTTTATTGCAGCACCGTGCACAACAGCAAAAACACGAAATCAGCTTAGATGCCCATCAGTGGTGGACTGGATAAAGAAAATGTGGTACATACACGCCATGGAATACTGCGCAGCTGTAAAGAACAAAATCATGTCTTTTCCAGCAACATGGATGCCTCCAGAAACCCCCATCCTAACGGAATTATCACAGAAACAAAAAACTGAATACCACCTGTTCACCCTAATAAGTGGGAACTAAACACTGAATGCATAGAGGCACAAGGATGGGAACAAGGGACATGGGGGGGGGGAGGGAGGGAGACGGGAAAGGTTGAAACTACCCACTGGGTGATGGGTCCCATGGAAGCCCAATCCTCACCATCACGCAATGTACTTATGTAACAAATCTGTACCCCCTGAATCTAGAAAAAAGGATTACAATGAATTCCATTTACATTGTTAAATATTTAATGCATACAAGGGAGACCCCCCCAAACCCAGAATCATCTTTTGGAGGGTGGGCCCCTTGTAGTGTACTTGGAACTTGTTCCTCTAGGTCAAAAGGTCAACCAAAGTTTTTATCTGGAAGTTTTGAGAAGGTTGCATCCTGAGTTGCAGAAAAATTGACCCGAATTGTGGCAAGCAGGTGACTGGTTTTCCCACCATGACAATGCACCTGCTTGCACCATGCTGTTTAGTAGTTTTTGACCAAAACCACATGATCCCCACGTCCCACCTCCCTATTCCCCTGAGCAACTTTTTTTTCTCCCCTAGATGAAAAAAGTCCTCCAGGGGAAATGTTTTGCCCATGTGGAAGAGGTGAAGCAAAAACAGTAGAAGCACGAAAAGGCATCCACCTGGTCAAGTTCGAAGACTGTTTTGAGCAGTGGGAAAAGGATCTCGATAGGTGTATTGCATCAGACAGAGAGTCCTTTGAAGGTGACTGAAGTTTAAACATGTAAGAATAAATAAACAATTTTTAATAAATAAATTCTGGGTGCTTTTTTTTTTGCATTCCCTTCCTACTTATACTACAATATTCAGGAAGTCCAAAAAGTAAGGTGGGGGAAATGGGAGTCCTCTCCCACCCCACCCCACCCTTGGGAACCCAGCTTGGCTCCTAGAGTCAAAGATGGCCACCAGATTCTCGGGTTCACTTCCAGTGGGTATCTGCATCTGCACTCGCACATTTTAAAAATATAATAAATGGTCATACAATATTATACACATGGTTCCATGTCTTGTTTTCCCACCTTATACATACAGAGGGTGCCAAAAAAAGTATACATTTTAAGAGAGGAAAAGGACTATTAAAACTGTAATACTCTTTGGCCTTGCAGAAGCTTGTCAGTTTAATAAGGTCCCACTTGTCTCTCTTCTCTCTTATGACCTGTGGGTTTGGGGTTTTGTTCAGGAATTGGATGCCAGTTCCGATTTCCATGAGGGTATTTCCTTCATTTTCTAAGGTTCTTATGGTTTGAGGTTTTACATTTAGGTCTCTGATCCATTTGGAGTTAACCTTTGTGCATGGGGATAGATAGGGGTCCTGTTTCAATCTTCTGCATGTGGTCAGCCAGTTTTCCCAGCACCATTTTCTGAATAGGTTCTCCTCTTCCCAGTGGTAGGTGGTGGAGGCCTTGTCGAAGATGAGTTGGTTGAGAAATTGAGGTTCTGCTTCTGGAATCTCAATTCTATTCCATTGATCTATATTGCCTGTTCCTATACCAATACCAAGCTGTTTTGATGATTTGTAGCTTTACAGTAAAGTTTGAAGTCTGGTAAT
>NW_007248386.1:273319-284724 GCF_000164805.1 Carlito syrichta
GCAAGGCCAAAGAAACCATCAAGAGAGCAGGGAGACAGCCTACAGACCGGGAAAAAGTATTTGCCAACACCAGGTCTGACAAAGGCTTAACATCCTGGATCTACAAGGAACTAAAACGTGCTGAAAAGAAAAAAACAAACAATCCCATTATCAAATAAGCAAAAGATATGAACAGACAATTCACAAAAGAGGACATCCGAGCAGCCAACAAACACATGAAGAAATGCTCAACCTCACTAATCATCAGGGAGATGCAAATCAAAACCACACTGAGATACCACCTAACTCCAGCCAGAATGGCAATTATCAACAACTCAAAAAATAACAGCTGCTGGAGAGGGTGTGGCGAAAAGGGAACACTTCTACACTGTTGGTGGGAGTGTAAACTAGTGCAACCTCTGTGGAAAGCAGTGTGGCGATTCCTAAAAGCTCTAAATATCAACCTCCCATATGACCCCACAATCCCCCTACTGGGAATATACCCTCAAGAACTCAAATCACTCTATAAAAAAGATACCTGCACACATATGTTTATCGCAGTGTTGTTCACAATAGCAAGAACCTGGAAACAACCATGCTGCCCATCAAAAGAGGACTGGATTAAAAAATGTGGTACATGATGGAATACTACGCAGCCATAAAAAAGAACAAAATCATGAATTTTGCAGCAACCTGGAGGGAAATAGAGTCTGTAATACTGAGTGACCTCTCACAGAAACAAAGATCCGAGTATCACATGTTCTCACTCATATAATGGACCTTGAACATCCATGTAATACTATAAGAAAATGACTGATGGTACTGGGAAACTATGGGGGGGGTAGGGAGATGGGATTAACAGTAGCAAATATCTGTCTGGGGAAGGGGAAATACCTCTTATCAACAGGGTGCCTGAATGAAATGTAATTGTACACCTAACCCTTAACTGTACCCCACAAAGCCATAATAAAAAATATTGATTATGAAAAAAAATTGTAATAATATATACCCACAACAAAAGACAAAAACAAGTCACATTTGACTTTTGCAATTACAAGAGGTGCTCAAAGTGGTTGTCCTCAGTGTCCAGACACTTTGGATTACAGCGAACATCTCTTAAAATGTGTATACAAGGCCGGACGTGGTGGCTCACACCTATCATCCCAGCACTTTGAGAGGCCGAGGTGAGAGGATTACCTGAGCTGGAGGGTTTGAGATCAGCCTGGGCAACTTGGCGAGACTTCATCTCTACAATAAATCAAAAAATTAGCCGGGCGTGGTGGCACGCGCCTGTGGTTCCAGCTACTTGGAAGGCTAAAGCAGGTCAAGGCTGTGGTGGTCATGAGCATGCCACTGCACTCCAGCCTGGGCGACGGAGTGAGACTCCAACTCAAAAAAAAAAAAAGTGTATACATTTTTGGGGCACCCCCCAGTATACTCAAATATTACTCTGAGTCTGTATAAACAGAACTGTGTCATTGGTTACTTAGTGCACAACCTCTAGTACAGTAATGGATGTGTGTATATATTTCTATTCAAAAAAATGCAATGAATATCCTTGCAAAAAAATATTGCCCCATATGCACAATTCCTAGAAGTGAAATTGTAGGTCAAAAACACACAGGTATTTGTCACTGGGTAGCTACAGTCCAGTTGCCTTGCGTGGATGTTGTTTCAGTCTCCACAACCAGCAGCCTCGGGTGGGAACCAGTTTCTCGGGACTCTGGCAAACACCCTGGATTATCACACTTCTTGATCTGTGCCAATCTGATAGGTGAGCTATTGTATCACGCTTTGGCTTTCATTTGCATTACTCTTATGACAAGAAAGGTTAGGCAAGCTTTCATACGTTGAGGACTGTCTTGTAATTTATAAACATAGTTTTAAAACCACCACTCTTGGACAAAAACATGACTGCAAAGTGAGTCAATCTGCTATGAAGAAACCATTTCATCTATATATGTATTTAATTGGCACATAATAATTGTACATATTGATGGGTACAGGCGATGATGTTTCATACATGTATGAATGTGTAATGAATCAAATTAGGGTAATCGACATGTTCATCACCTCAAACATTCATCTTCCTTTGGGTGGAGTGTTCAAATTCTTTGTGTAGAGGAATTCAAAATCTTCTCTTCCAGGAAATTATGGTTAACTATAAAAATATGTTGTTGCCTTAATTGTCATTGTTGTGAACTTTGTGTTTAGATCATTCAGTCATTTTTATAATATGTTTTTGGTTTCGTTATTATTATCTCATAGGAACTCTCAAAGGTATTAAGTGAACATATTGTTAGCATTTCTTCTGTGATATTAGATGCTGTTGCTCCAGCTTGCTCTTTATACTTTAACTTTGATATTTTAGTTTTCCCCCTAGAGGATTCTATTTTAGAAAGTCAGGTTTATCAATATTTATTTCCATTTCTCCTAAGTTTTATGATTTTATGTCTTAATATTTAACGATTTGATTCTCCTGACACTTTAGTGAAAGGCGACAGGAATTCAACTTTGAGGTGTCTTCAGATATATTTTCTGGCATGTGAGCCTTATTTATTGAATAACCTGTCTTATCCCCTAATGGAATAAAATGTCTGCTTTATAATATGAGGTCCAACAATTAGGTTCACGAACCATCCTAGAAAAAGAGTTCCATACCTCATTGCCGAATATCACTATGGTCACCTTCGAAGTCCTCCCATTGGGAAGCTATGCACTGATGCCAGTGCTTAGTCCATCCATCAGAGCAGTTTTGAAACTCTGTCTGAAATGACTGTCAGAGCTGTCACTGTTATTTGTTGAAGTCTGATAATGAAGTTTGCGAACTTGCCACTGTGTGCATATGTTGGCAGCACTGAACCGACTATATTGGAAGACCCTGCCCACTTGCCTGATCTGCCCCCAGATTTCTTTATCTGAAGATAAAGCAAATATTGAAAGGAAGACATCTGATGACATTCAGGACATCAAGGGCAATACAATGATGGTTCTGATGGTCAGAAAAAGAGTTCTCAAATTGCTTTGAACTAGGTGCTGGCATTGTTGCATAGCCTCTCAAGGAGAGTACTCGGAAGGTGACTGCAGTGATATTCAGCAATGAGGTATGGAGCACTTTTTCTAGAATGAATTTGTGAACTTAATTGTCGGACCTCGTACATTACTTTGCTCCATGTAATTGGATTTATTTCTGCCCTTAACACAATTTGCCTTTTTCTTTTTCTTTTTTTTTTTGGAGTTGGAGTCTCACTCCATCGCCCAGACTGGAATGCAGTGGCACGCACATTCCTGGCCACTGAAGCCTGGACCTGCTGGGCTCCAGCGATCCTTCCGCCTCAGCCTTCTAATAGCTGGAACTACAGGCATGTGCTACCATGCCTGGCTAATTTTTTTTGATTTATTGTAGAGATGAGGTCTCGCCAAGTTGCCCGGGCAGGTCTCGAACCCACGGGCTCAGGCAATCCACTCACCTCAGCCTCCCAAAGTGCTGGGATTACAGGCTGAGCCACTGAGTCTGGCCAATTTGCCTTTTTCAAACAAATTTTGAGTTGGGGTCTCACTCTGTTGCCTAAGCTGGAGTGCAGTGGCACAATCGCAACTCACTTCAGCCTCAGCATCCTGGGCTCAGGCAGTCCTTCTGCCTCAGCCTTCTGAGTAGCTGGGGCTCCATGGATGCACCACCATGCCTAGCTAATTTTCTGAATTTAAAAAATTTTTATTTTGTAGAGACGTGGTCTTGCTATGTTGCCCAGGCTGGTCTCAAACTCCTGGGCTCAAGTAATTCTCCTGACTCAGCCTCTCAAAGTGCTGTGGTGACAGGTGTGAGCCAACACACCTTTCCCAATCGTCCCTTGATTTGGCCATTTGCGTATAGGCTATCCACCTCCCCTAGACTCTGAGCTTCCTAAGAACACTGTTGGGGTCTGGGATTTTATTCTACTTTCCTACAAGCTAATGAAAATAATAATAACGATAAGCTTGTCACTGTTACACAGATGGGGCAAAGAATGCAAGCCTCTGAGGTCAGAGACCTGCACGCCATGGGGTGACGTGAGGGAGACCTGAAGAGTGACACCACACCAGCTTTGCGTGGGACTGTGTCTCAACTGACACACTGGGCTGGGAGAACACCCCCCACCCTTGTAGCAGGAAATAAGCAAGCCTGTCCCTCGTCCTGGAGGGAGATCTCATCCTTTAGGACAGCTTGCTGCAAGCGTGACCGCTAGAAAGGGCTTGGGGAATGAGGTCAGAGTCTTATGAGGTTAACTTACCTAGTAAGAGGTGTGGGAGTGGGACGGGCGAGGAAGGACTGTCTCTCCCAATGGGCACAGCTGGGAGGTTGCTGTAGGTTTGCATTTTGATGCCCAGAGGATCAAACAGTGGCCAGCACAGACTGGACGACTGAGACATGTTGAAGAATTGGGCAGGATCGAAATTTCATCAAGTTAGTATGAGTTTATCGCCATGTCATGTAACTAGGTTCATGTCATGTAACATGAACTATCTGTTCAGACTATTTCTATACTACGCAATCTTCCCTTGTCCTATAGACATAGTGCCATCAGTAGCCTAAAACATTACCTTTTTTTAAAAAAATCACCCTAAAGATAAGCCAAACTCATGTTTGACTCATTAAAACTAATTTCCATGAAATGAAATTTAGAGAATTTATTTACTAACTTCGTTTCCTGTAAAATGTTCAGCTGATAACTGGGAAAGGAAGCACTGAGTTTAAGCACCCTTAATTGCTTTTAAATGGATGCGAATTATTTGCAGAATGGACCCTTGGTTATTATCACTAAAAGGTTTTAATTACAAATTATTATGCTTGACATTCTAATCTAATCACGACTAGGAAGACCATCCAGTAAACAAACAGGAGGGGATAAGATAGTACTTTTCCCTCCCATGAAATTAGCTAGAGATTGTAAATACCATTTAGAAACGAGAAAGGGAATTTAAGAACCTACAGAAAGAAAAAACAAAAACAAAAACAAAAAAACAATGAAAACCAACAGTGAGACACACGGCAAATAGTTTAATTATATTTAAGAAACACTGGCAATGAGTAACAGGAAATGTAATACCACTAAGCATGTAGACTTGTTACTGTGTATCTGAATGTTGAATAAGAATTTAATAACATGGCTGATGACTTCTGGGTAGCAGGTTTGAAGATACTTCACATCATAGGTGGATGGGCTGCCGAGACCTCATTGAGACTGGAGTGCTGAAGACAGCTCTCAGGATCACTTTCAGATCAATTTAAATGTTAGGGGCTCAACATTTAACATCCGTAAATTAAAATACAACACGGTTGATTTTAAAGTTGTCTCAGTTTACCTTCTACTTGTTCTCGCGTATCTCTCCATTCTTCAAAGCGCACACAATTTTAATCAGAAGATAAATCTATTCCACCAAGGTAGAGTGCAGTTCTTGTCTTCTTACTGTATCTTTCTATCACCTTTTCCTGGAATCCTCCTCAATGTGTAATCTCATGTGATATCTGATACTTTGTGACACTTCCTAGGCTCAAAGATGAAAATCACTTTCTCTACCACATACCATTAGTAAGAAGGGCATACACAGCAGCATTGGGAATTAAAATTAAGGATTAAGAAAGCTAAGAAAAATACAAGATGATGGTCATATGATAATTTTTGTTTTCAAAATATAAGTGACAATATTGTAACAAAAGATATAAGAAAAAGTAATTCATCAAACAATTAAGAAACATGTGTTATCATTTAGGTTGAAAGCAAAAGAGGCAAAGGTTTATATTCTGGGTAATTCTTGGAATACGTTTGAGGCTTGACAACTATTTAACATTTTTTTAGTAACTTAATGTTTGCCAGTTTTAATGTTTTGAGCTGAAAAGGCCACATATGCACCTTTATAATAAAGATTGAGCCCACTTTTCTATTATTCTGTAACTAAAATGTAAAACAACTTAAGGCAATGAGTCAAACTGCTGACCTATACATTAATTTTCTTTTAAATCTATACTGTGAGAAAGACAGGTGTCATTTTGAAATTGTGTTGTACTTTTAGGGTGAAGGAGCTTTAAAATTAGTTATGTTTACAAAATTAGATGGATAACGAATATGTTTCCAAAACAGCTATATATTTCATTTTGTGTGTGTTCTTAATAGCAGTGAGGATTTTGCTTTTTAGTTTTCACTTTTGCTACCTAAAAAGACATCCTGCAGTATAAAATATAATTTTAAGATATTTTCAATATATAACTCTCATCTTTTTCTTGCTTATTCTAGGGTAGCACCTGAAACTTTACTGAAGATCAAGCAAACATTAAAATGCAGGCTGATGTTTCCACTTCCAGGAGTAATTCTTAGAATGTGCTTATCTGAACGGAAATCTGCATTTAACAGTCAGCGGGAAATGGCAATACATGGTATCTGCTTAAATTTCACAAGTTGTTGTTTTATTTGCTTTTTTGTAACCCTCACGAATCCATTCTCCCTCAAGTTACTTTAGCTTAGCTAATATGATTTGCCTTGTGAGTGTCCTGAACAAGGAAACATGTGTAACCCACAAGTAAGTAGCTAATTGCTCTTCTTAAACATTGTATATACCCTGAGGACTCGTGGGACAGGTTGGTAAGGATTACCTAGTGGGAGAAGAATGAAAAGACTGTCACTCAATTCCCAGTTGTGTTATGACCATGTATTTATAGTATCTCCACGTGGGAGAAGGATACATTTTTTATTTATTCTACATACAGGTAAGAATCAAATGTTACAATGTACGTGAGTACACTGACAAACACCTCTTACAAATTGTTACTATTATTGCTATTTTACCATCAGCTTTAAAAAAAATCCATAGATAAAGATAGCTCAAGGAGGTTTGGTAGAAAATAAATCAAGCCTTCTGATGCCTTCACTCCTTCACTCTATGGAATAACAGCTCTGGACACATTCACTAACTTGAATATCTTTTCCTTGCAATGCTTGAGGATTAAGAACACAGCAACTGGAATGGATAAATTATTAATGGGTGCATAACTTCAAATAATCTTAATCAAAGTCACGTTAGATGCTTATGACTGCTGTTTGTTATTTATAGTTTTTAATACATATTTTTATTTATAGTTTTCAGTTTTCTTTCCCATCCATACTTTTTCAAATTGTGCTTGCTTTTCATCTTTCAAGATGACTTTGGCATATTCTAAAAAGATTTTGAGACTTAAAGGTCAATGTAGGTGAGGAATATGACAAAAAGTTTACTCACAAGACAAGCAAATCTTGATCGCAATTCATGTTTGGTCGAGTAAACATTCTAAAATAATTCTGAAGTTAGATTCTTGTTTGCTTTTTATGTTGCTGGTGAGATAGCTTTCTAAAATCTTAAAGAGACACTGATATACATTTCCATTCAACTGTACTTAGTAAGTAAATATGCAAATTGGGATAGAGAATGTTTTAGAAAATGTGCATCTATTAGCTTGGTATTTATTTAGCCATAAGAAAATTATTGCACTTTACTAATGTATTCATTCCTTACCTGTCATCTGATATTGCACTTAGTCACTTGTTATCAATATACCTTTGTGTGATCTCAAATTATTTAGAGTAACTTCCTTCAAGATTCATGCAATGCAAAACTACGCTAGGTCAAGACCAACTTTCTCTCAAAGCAACCACCACTCTCTCTGCGACGACTCACCCAAGAGCCCTGGTTCGGCCTTGGGAAGAAACATTGCCAGTTGGTGGCAGCATTCACAAGAGAGGGTCACGTTTCCTCTGTTATCTTTGGGTTGAATTTCAAAACAACTCTAGGAAGCAGGCTCAGAAAAGAAGCCTAGAAGCAGCCTGAGAACAACTGCAGAAAAGTGGAAGGTTTCCGACTATAATACGTTCTTTAAAACAGTAGCACATCTGACAAAAAGCTGGTTGGTTCCTGTCCTAACAGTTATCGCCCGAGCAGTTTACAAAAACCGGGTAAGAGTCACCAGCGAACACAGGCTGATCTTCACCTTTCATAACATTTGTACTCCACCAAGACACTCCCAGCCATCTTCCTCAGCACACCTCCCTCTCCCAGAAAACACAGCTGTGTCATTTGAGACACATTTTTAATGTCATCTGCCTATGATGTACTGATCAAGCAGCAGACAATTTTCTTCTGCTCTGGCAGAAAAGAATTTTTTTTTTAATCAGCAGCTAGGATATAATCAGCAAGCAATACACAGGGCATCGATTTAGTCATGCAAAATATAAGCGCGTTATATTACAAGGGTCAAGCATTCCGAGAGAAAGTGATGGTCAAAGAAGGTGCGCTTGCATTTTAAAAACATATCTACTGATGTTGCACAGCCATTAATGTGTAATATTCACTTCAAAAGTGGAAAACCTTTTGGAAAAAGAAAGCGTTGGGTTTTTTTTTTTTTAAATCTAGAAACACAGTCTCAAGATTCAAACACAACATAATCTAGAAATATATTCACAAAAATTCTGAGTCCCTAACTGCAGTCACTTTTAAATGGGGGTTTATATTTCTTCAACATAATTATATTTAAGATGAAACCGTTGAATATTGAATTAGCTGCATTTGTACCTACTACATATTTTTCTAAGTAGTACTAATTCCATTCATACACTTTCCAGAAGAATTCCTGTTTAAAAGTTCTTAGTTTGTGTATATACATAAAATAACCGTTTATTTTAGAAAATCCTCCTTCCGCAAATGAACATTTAGGATACTAATTGGTATTTTTAATAAGCAGAATAAAGGCTAATGTGGAAAGCCTTTACAATTTCCAAGGAACTGATACGTGCTATGAACAAATCCCCACTCTTGGTCTGCAATGGACAGGTAGGAAACGATCCAGCCTGCGGTTACATTCTTTCACATAAATCATTCTGTTGCAGCGTACACACACAGAGTTAGCATGTTACAAAATCCCTGTGAAATTTCAGTTGAAACATGTTAGCAAATAAATTTGTACCAAAAAACCTTGCTGGTAAAGTACAAGAAGTCCTCTTATAAACCCTAGATGAAGAAAAGTCGGCCCAAGGGTTCATTCATCAGAGAAGTGGAAATTTATTAGATGAGCCACTGAACATTATCTAATAAGGCGAAATACGATGACATATTGCCATTTATTTGATATATGCCCTGACCTACTCGCCTGAAGTTAACATCTATACCTCTTGAGATACATTTTAAGTTAAAACTATTGTAACCGGTTGCATAGCATTCCACTTAACAATCTCTTTAGTCCATTTTCAGATCAAGCTCACTTAACTACAAAATACAGCCAAAAGGTTAAGAATGAAAAAGAGAAAAGCAAACCTCACAAGCCCTTAGGTATTACCTACCTCTCTCCGCCTATACCTGCCTCTCTCTTATGAAATAAAGAAGGAATGAATGATGATCAGTAGTAGTAGTATTTGTATTTTGCATTTGTAACACATTAAAAACAAATCTCTACACATTCCTTTGTGAAAAGCAATTAAATCATTCCAGAAAAGACTTGGGCTTTTCATAAAATAATCACCATTGCGCAGGATTCTGTTCAAAATAGAAAAACAAAAAAACCTCCCTGCCAAAAGATATGGCCATTTTATTATCCGTGAAAGGAAAGAAAGCTTCCAGCGAAAGATCTCGGGCCATGAGAAAAAGTTTCAGCCAGGCTGCTTGCTGGCAATGGGCCATGGCGGCAGCACCTGATCCTGTGTGCAGAGCACATTGGCAGATGTTATGAGCTGACTTTTGCTGAAAAGGTATGGAAAAACAGTGGGGAAATCACAAGGTGTAGAACAAGCTTTAAATAAATAAATAGCTTACTTGGCAATCAAAAGGGGGGAAAGAAAACGAGCGCCTTGGTTGAGGAAGAAGACTGGGATACGGCTAATGATGGTGTCTTGCTGTTGGTTTGTTTCACCGGCTGACTCTTAATGAGAACTGAAATTGCACCATGTTTGTATTTAGAAGTTCTAACTTCAGAATTAAAATCAGTTTCCAGTTTGCTATAGGAGATTTGTAATCTTTATGATGCGGGAATGCTACTGATCTGGATGATAATTCTTCACTGTTCTCTCTTTTGTCCTTAGTTTGGAAACTGAGGCGGTACCTGGGGAAAGGTTGACTGCCAACTTAGAGCTTCTACCGCGTTCACTTAAAAACACTGATGTTTCACACTATCGTGGCCCTAAGAAATGAACGAACACAAAAGATGACACTCGCTAGCATGTGATGGGCACAGTAATATGTATGAGAAAATCTAATTTCATATCAAAAGTCAAAAGAATAAGACAGCTGCAAAACATATTTTCCCAGAAGAAACCATGATGTGACACGGAGAACAAGGGGCCCTGCCGTCACCGCCTGCCCCGTAGGGTTCCAGAACATCTAGGCAGACCCACTTACATCTCTCACAAAGTGGAACACACGTATTCACCAAGCCAATCAAATTGGGCCACATTTTCATCAAGCTCCAAGATAAGAATCGCTCCATCCTTCCTCTGAGTAGACATATTGCTAGGCAACATTTGCTAACATTAAAAAAAAGGCAACAAGAGCTGAAAAGAATAGAACACCAAAGCACAGCATTCATAAAGGGGGTGGCCCCAATGCACACGCACAATCGTACACACACACAATCGCACACATACACACAATCATACAATACACACATACCCACAACCATACATATATGCACACAATCGTACCCACGCACGCACACAACCATACACGTGCACATACAACCATACACACACGATCATACATACCTACACAATCATACACGTGCACACACAACCATAAACATGAATACATACAATTATACACGCATGCACACAATCACACACACACACACACAATCACGCACACCTACTCACACAGTCATCCACAATCACACACTCACAGGTACACACACACAAAGTGATAGTTCTTGAGGCATTATTTTTTTAACGGGATGACTTAAAAATGGAAGATGAGCTTCAGATGCACCTCTTCGGCGCATTTTAGGATATCCGCCTCATTGATTACTCTTCCCAAATGTATGCCACCCATCAGGAGTCATAACTGCACGCAAGCTAAAAATAAGCGCCACGACCTTTGGGCTAATCAGTGCGGGCTCTCTCGGGCTCCTAAGACCAGCCCACACGACCTCCGCGCCACGTTTCGCACAAACACCCTTCCGAAAACCACGTCTTCCATTAGTTTTCTGAGATGGAGGCTTGCACGGCGCTGAACGTAAAGCCGTTGATAAATGAGAGAGGACACTCCAAGGCCCTCCCTCTATCGTCACCCAAGGGCCCTGGCCCTGGACTTCAGTCACTCAGACGGTAAGAAGACGGGCCACCGCCAATTACCTCGCGCAGACACAACTGGGTCGAAGGCCCGGGCTGGCTCGGCTCGGCCTGCTCGGCGGAGCCTTCGCGCCCGCGGGACCCGGGTCG
>NW_007248387.1:0-3561 GCF_000164805.1 Carlito syrichta
CTTATGGAATTAATTTCATCATGTTTAAGGCATCTATATTTGCATCATTAATATCTTGTTTCAATGTTTCTTTTACATCTGATTGATGTTTGATTTTATAATTTTCTGGCACTTGAATTTCAGTATTCATTCAATATTCTGTTAGAAGTAGCATTATGAACTCAAACACTTTTATTCAGTTTTGTGCTGTTGTTTTAAAAATGTGTGTGAATGGGTAATTTATATTGAGCTACAACTCATTACAAATTACTCATTGGCTCACAGCTCTGGAGCTGGGAAGTCCAAGACAAGTACTTTCATGTCTGATGAAGGTATTTGTCCTGAAACCAAGTCCAAGTCCCCTGAAGATGTAGAAATATTTTAAAAGAGGCTTAGCCTTTATTATCTGTGGACTGACTGATGTTATTATAGTAGTGCCAAACCATTGTCTGAGGTGCTGAGTGCCTAAATGACAAGCATGCATCCTAAATGATGCTATTAGAAACCAAGGAATCTGGTTCTTGAAGGTAGGAGGTGTGCTATTGTAAACACAAATGTATCTTCCAATTTACTTACATCATCCAGGTTTTCATAGATGCAGAGTCTCAAATGAACATGGAAGCTCTGAATGAAGTCTAAAAATGGGCTGATGTCAGTTTGTATCCTGGTGATTTCTATTCTGTCTATGAAATATAGTATAAACGCTAAATAAAAATTTATTATGGAGAGGTTTCTGTCATATAAGATGCTGTTTGTGCCTGCTGATGGGGATTTTAAGATAATGTTGCTGCCTTGTAGCTACAATAAATGTGATTAAAAACTGTAGGTCTAAAAATGATTTGTTTGTCTAAATACAACTATAATGGAAACCCAAGAAAATGTTTACCAGTCTCCAAAATCATAGAGTGTGATGAAATAGAAGACAGTATGCTCAGGATGAAATGCTTGCTCTTAGTGATTCCACTAAAGTGGAGCCTGTGACTGTTGCTTTGGAAATGATATCAGACACACCAACTAAGAAAGTATTATTAACATTCAATACTATTCACTTTGGAAATGTATGAGACGCATTCACAGCTACCAACAGAAATAAAAGAGTAAAGCTCAGTAGACAGAACCTGTGATTTTTAAAAATACTGTATTCTGTGTTGGTAGAATGATTAAATCAATCAAAAGCCATATTGTGGTCAATTGATCAAGTGCAATGACAACTTTGTGGTTTGTTGTGGCTCATCCAACCAGGTAAACAACAAAATACACTTACACTGACATTATGGCCATGACTTTCCAGATGCAGAGACGAGATGTGACTGGAAGATGAATGTCAAGTATTGCCACAATGTCATGTAGAGCATTGAACACACACTCTTGACCTTAAGCACTCACATAGCAATTTCCACAGTGATTGGGGATGGTTGTTGTCTAACACATTTCTTCTCAGAATGGGCTGGATGTTAATTTCTGTGTAACTGTGTACATATGATTATTTTTATATGAATCACTTTGTGAATGCATTGGAAGTATGTGAGAGACTATAAGTGTGTACGTGTCTATGGGGTGGTAAGTTTGAAATTTTATGTAAGTAGTATCTAGATGCCACTCTCATGGTTTGAAATTACTCTCTCTATATATAACTTGTTAGAGTCTGAAGAGCAATGTTTACTTAAATAAATTTCTCAACTAGATTAACAGCTGATTTCACATAAAAATAAAGGAGTTCACAAGAGAGTAGGTTGAGATATTTGAAGTGCTGAAATATTTTTAAAATAACCAAAGTAATGCCAAGCTATAATGTTATATGTAGTGATTCACTCTTTAAAAATTGGATGAAATATAAACATACCTTAAAAACAGAAACTAAGTAGACCTCAGTCCTGGACATCTCTAATTCTCAGGAATGGTATGAAGGAATAAGTCTGAAAATGGGTGGCTCAGTGTTTTCTTTTTCCTGTCCCCAGGTGTCCTGTTTCAAAAGTAGCAACAGAAGTATGGTCCAAAACTGGCAATGCTCTTGCAGATCCTCTCCCTTACCTGAACTGTGTCTCCATTCTCTATCACAAGTTGATACTCCTTGAAATGGATTCACCAAATCCCAGGAGAAGGCCTGAAGTGGTAGCATGCATGAATTGAAGTGGTTGTTTGTACCTCAGGCCCTTCTTTGAAGGAGAGTCATCATATTCAGCGTCTCATATATAAACCAACTCTCACATTGGCTTGTGTCAATAACCTCCAAGGTCACAGTTGTTTACTACTGGGTGAGAGCCAATGAGGGGACATCAGTGCTAGCACAGATAAAAACTTGCCTGCAGTGAGACAAGAGGGTGTTATGAGTAAAGGAACATTCAGGACCACCTGAGTACTCTGGATCCATGAAGTTCAGGTCCCTCACTCAGGAGCTGGTGCAGAGATGGGCTGGAAATGGGTTTTCATCGTGTTTGATATTTCTGCACTAAGAATAGGTTAAAAAATGAAAAGATTTTGACAGGGATTATCAATGACACAAATGAATCTGTAGATATTCTGGTAAACTGGAATCGTGTTTCTAAATGAGAATGGAAATAAAACTGAATTTGAAAAAAGGAAGAATTCCAGACTTGCACATAATTGCATAAGGAAAAAATTAATATCAGATAGTTGTTTTTATTGAGAAGTTCCTGCAGATGAGGAGATAACCTGGACCCTGAGAATCTGAAATTTAGAAAATAAGTCTAAGCAAGAGACACGAGGACAAGAAAGTACAGTCCAGAGATGACTCACCATGTATATACACAAGTTGGCCACTAAGAGTGGAGTTCTTAAAGATTAAGGACCTGAACATTATGGCATAAGTTCCAATATATAGAATGTGGGGTAAAAAGAAAATTGCAAAGAAACAACCCTGATTTAGAGTCTGTATACTTAGTGATTTATCACAAAACAAGGAACTGAGTATCACCTGTTCTCACTTCTAAACAGATTCTGAAAAATTATCATGCTATAAGAAAGGGATTGCCAGTGGTTGGAAGCTTTCAGGGGAGGGAAGAAGGCACATTTCATCAGCAAGATGCCAGAAGCCGCAACCCCTAAAGAGGAAAAATGGAGGATACCTGAAAATGGGAAAAACGCTGACTGGGAGCACAGCCACAGTGGGAAGCGGTCATGATGGAGGTAGAGCGCCATGGATCCTATTGAAAGACTCCTTTTAGTCTTAAAGGAATGCATGCTTAGGCTTGAAAAACACTTCCCTTGATAAATAAAACAATTAGCTAGAATGTGCAAGGATGTGGATTTAGCAGTAAACCTATGTATAGAAAAGCGAAAAAGGATCAAAAGCAAAAATTTTCCCCCTGAAGGCACAAGGGAATGTTTCACTACCCCCTTTCCTGTGAAATTTTGCAAACGTTAGCTAAAAAGGATAAATAAGCACTTCCACATACCCTTTATAAGTAACAACATTGAAAGTTGTGATTAATGAGGAAGTGAGAAACAGAGACAGGGTATTTCCAAAAACAGGTGTTTTCAGGAAAAACAAGTCACAGACATGCCTTTTGATTTAAGAAACAATTAGAAAAAGGGTTAAAATTAAAGTAAGGGTTAGAATTA
>NW_007248387.1:4109-9287 GCF_000164805.1 Carlito syrichta
AACCAATGGTAGCAGGAAGGAACAAAGTGAAACTTGCAAAGGTCAACTTCCCCATAAACAAAAGGAAAAAAACATGATGTAAACATTTAATGTGTAACGTGTGTTCCATTTTTTGGGGTACAGGGGTCAGTAAAAAAGCTATATAAGCACGCAAGAATTGAATAAAAATTGGCAGAGTCCTGAACAGTACCCAAGAAGTTGACTCCTGTCTTTCTTCTTTGCTATTATTGATTCTCCCCATTCAGGCCCTGACTCTGTCCTGGACCTGCACTCCGGCAGCAAGAATACCTGATCTCAAACCAGGTATAGTGTGGACAAAAAATTAGGACAAAAATTTCGTGTGCAATTATCATTTATTTGTATATCTAATCCTGAATTGTATTCCACATCTTTAAAACAAATTTAAAAAGAAAAAGACAGAACACTTTGGAAAGGTTAGAAAACACTGGGATGATGGAATACTCCTGCAGATTTCCTCACTGCATTTGGAATATCCATGACAAGGAAAATCTGTCAGAGCCAAGGTTTCCTAAGATATGTGGGAGGAACATCACGACATCCAGAAAATGGTTTAAGTAAATCATTCCAGAACTTTTTCTAGAATGCCAGAGCAGACGTGACCCATGGAGTTTGTGGTTAGGAACTCTGATTGCAGAAGTATCATAAAATAGGGCCAGGTGCTGAACACTTAGTGCAGCTTTGCATCAGTGTCTCTGTCACACAGGCGATGAACTAGGAATTCCTAGAAAACATATTCCCATTGATGGCCAAAATCTTCTTAGAATGGTGTTGCTAAATAAGACACAGAATTCAACGGTATATCATTCTCCTTCAGACAGACGTGTCACTGATGACTCTGCTTGGTAAATTTGCTCTTTCTCCTAGTTATTGACAGGCATGCCCTTTACTAGAAATCATTCATATCTAATCCAAAATTTGTACATAAATCACAGAAAAAGTGAACACACGATATCTGCCCTTAGATTCTGATGACTTTTTTATCTGGAATGCCAACAAGCAGACACCTTGATTTTTATTAAGTTACACTGAAACTATATAACAGTTTGAAAATAAATTAAAACTGAAATCTTTCTATCCATGTACATAAAATCTTACTCTACTGATTTAGTTATTTGATTCATTTCAGCAGAACTTTAAAGATTCCCTCATATAGATTGTGCTCATATTTTGTTGGTTTTTTCTAAGTATTTATTTCAAAGTGCTAATGTAAATAAAATTGCATGTTTTTTTTTGTTTGTTTTTGTTTTTTTTTAGTTGGAGTCTCACTCTGTCGCTCAGAATGGAGTGCAATGGCCACTTCCAGCCACCGCAGCCTCGACTTGAGGGGCTCCAGCGATCCTTCCCCTCCAGCCTTCCAAGTAGCTGTAATTACAGGCATGTGCTACCATGCCCGGCTGATTTTCTGATTTATTGTAGAGATGAGGTCTCGCTGCCCAGGGAGGTCTCAAACCCGCGGGCTCAGGCAATTCACTTACCTTAGTCTCCCAAAGGTGCAGGATTACAGGCTGGGCCACCGAGCCCAGAAGAAAATTGCATGTTTAATTTAAAATTCTATTGTACAGTGCTGGTGTATAAGAAATATTTGCTCTAAATTTTAAAATATTAAACTGTAGAATAAAATTGTATACATTTAAGATGTACAGCTTTTTGCCTATATATAAAATTTATATAGTTCTTTTGTTGCATTTCATTTGGAAACATAGAAGATTAAAAATATTTGTGAAAGTGATTTATAAAACTTTGTTAATTTTTAAATGTTTAGGAATATGAGTGAAGATCTCTTTTTTTTTTTTGAATTGGAGTCTCACCCTGTCGCCCAGACTGTAGTACAGTGGCCGCTCCCAGCCACTGCCGCCTCAGCCTGCTGGGCTCCGGCAATCCTTCTACCTCAGCCTTCCGAGTAGCTGGAATTACAGGCATGCGCCACCATGCCAGGCTGATTTTTTAATTTATAATAGAGATGAGGTCTCGCTGCCCAGGCGGGTCTCAAACCCACGGGCTCAGGCAATTCACTCACCTCAGCCTCCCAAAGGCACGGGATTACAGGCTGAGTCACTGAGCCCGGCTTGATCTTTTTTTGTTAAAGCAAGATTTATTGAGAGGAAAGGAAACCTCTCTTAGTGGGAGGGGACCCAAAGTTTGCCTTGAAGACCTCTTATACAGACATATAGTTTAGTGGTGAAATCTGAGCTTTTAACATACACATTATCTGAAGAGTGAACATTTCACTCATTAGGCAAACTTTCTATTTATTTATTTATTTATTAATCTATTTTATTTATTATTATTTTTAATAAATCAGGGTTAGGTATATAAACATTGATCATGCAGGAACCCTGGTTGATGAGGTATGCCCATCCCTCCTCTAGCAGTTGCCCTCAACTGCCAGTCTGACTTCCATCCCCTGACATTTTTCCACTATTGCCAATTGCTTTCTTATACCATTATTATTGTTCAAGGTCACCTTATGGGTGAGAACATATGGAACTCAGTTCTTTACTTCTGTGATAAATCACTGAGTATGATCAACTTCAAATTCGTCCAAGTTGCTACAAAGTCTGTATATTTGTCCTTCTTTATGGCTGCATAATATTCCACTGTGTATATGTACAACATTTTTTTATCCAGTCCAGCTTCAGTGGGCAACACATTTGGTTACTTGTGTTTGCTATTGTGAATAGAGCAGCAACAAACATGTATGTGCAGGTATCTTTGTTGTAGAATAATTTGAGTTCCTCCGGATATATTTCCAATAGGTGAATTGCTGGGTTATATGGAAGGTCAATTTCTAGTTCTTTCAGAAATCACCATACTGTCTTTCAAAGAGGTTGCAGTAGTCTGAATTCTCCATAGCCTTGCCAGCATCTGTTGTTGTATGTTTTATTAATAATGGTATCTCAATGTGGTTTTGATTTGCATTTCTCTGATGATGAATTTGTCTGAGCAATTTTTCATGTGTCTGTTGGCTGCCTGTATAAGTTCTTTTGAGAAATGTCTATTCATGTCTTCTGCCCGCTTTTTATTTATTTATTTATTTATTTAATTTTTTTTTTTGAGTTGGAGTCTCACTCGGTCACCCAAACTGGAGTGCAGTGACCGCTCCCGGCCACCGCAACCTCGACCTGCTGGGCTCCGGCGATCCTCCTCAGCCTTCCGAGTATCCGGAATTACAGGCACGCACTACCACGCCTGGCTGATTTTTTGATTTATTGTAGAGATGAGGTCTCGCTGCCCTGGCGGGTCTCAAACCCGCGGGTCAGGCAGTCCACTCACCTCAGCCTCCCAAAGGCGTGGGATTTCAGGCTGAGCCACTGAGCCCGGCTCTGCCCGCTTTTTATTTTTTATTTATTTATTTATTTTGAGCTGGAGTCTCACTCTGTCGCCCAGACTGGAGTGCAGTGGCCACTCCCGGCCACCACAGCCTCGACCTGCTGGGCTCCAGCGATCCTTCCTCCTCAGCCTTCCAAGTAGCTGTAATTACAGGCATGCGCTACCATGCCCAGTTGATTTTTTGATTTATTGTAGAGATGAGGTCTCGCTGGCCAGGCGGGTCTCGAACGCATGGGCTCAGACAATCCACTCACCTCAGCCTCCCAAAGGCGTGGGATTACAGGCTGAGCCACCGAGCCCGGCTCTGCCCACTTTTTAAAGGGTTTTTTTTTTTTCCTTTCAGTGCTTTTGAGTTCCTTGTAGATCTTAGATGTTAAGCCTTTAATAGAAAGACAGTTGACAAATTTGTTTCCCATTCTGAGCACTGTCACCCTGCTCTCTTGATGGTTTCTTTTGCTTTGCAGAAGTTCATTAGTTTCATGAGGTTCCAGTTAGGAGTTGGTTCCCAGTTCCAATTTCCAGAAGGGTGTCTCCGGTGCTTTCTAAGAGTCTTACAGTTTGAGGTTTTATGTTCAGGTATTTGATCCATTTAGAGTTAATTTTTGTTTAGGGTGATAGGTAAGGGTCCTGTTTCAATCGTCTGCATGCGATCAGCCAGTTTTACCAGCACCATTTACTGAATAGGTTCTCATCTCTCAAGTGATTGTTGTTGGAGGCTTTGTCAAAGATTAGTTGGTTGAAGAATTGAGGTTTTGCTTCTGGAATCTCTATCCTGTTAAATTGGTCTATGTGACTGTTCTTTGTACCAATACCAGGCTGTTTTGATTACTGTAGCTTTATAGTAAAGTTTGAGGTCTGGAAGTGTGATATCTCCTGCTTTGTTTCTTTTGCTAAGAATTGTTTTGGCTACTCGTGGTCATTTATGTTTCTGTATTGTCATTTCCTGGTCTGAGAAGAATGATGTTGGTAACTGGATGGATATTGCATTGAATCTGTAGATTGCCTTTGGTAGAATGGACATGTTAACAATGTTGATTCTTCCTATCCATGAGCATGGGATATTTTTCTATTTGTTTGTGTCTTCTTGGATTTGTCTGAGCAGTGTTTTGTAATTCTCATTTTAAAGATCTTTCACTTCTCTGGTTAGGAAGATGCCGAGGTATTTCATTTTTCTGATGGCTATTGTGAATGGGATTGTCCTTTTTATTTGGAAGGTGGTCCCTTGGGAGGTGTGGTTGCATTGTCAATTCTGTAGGGATAGATATTAAAAGAAAGAAAGAGACTTGGGGAGAAAGAGACTGGAGTCTGTCTAGTGCAGAAGCTGTTTAATGGAATGAACCGTAATCCTTTTATCCCAAATTTTCACAGGTTAAATCACAAGACTTTCATGTGAACACACTGCCAGGTGGAGGAGGGGTGACCCCAATCACCAGGTGTTTCCTCCAGCATGAGGAAGGGCAATCCCAAAATTATCTCACTGTTCCTCATGCTTGGTTAATATTCCTCAAAAGCAATACAACAATTTCTAACATCATAATATTCCAATGATCAATAATTTTTAAAACTTATGCATACACAACACCTAATGACTAAATTAAATCTTAATTTCTTTCTATTTTGTGCTAATTCTAAACTCTTACAGTTCCTAAAGAATGTGGCCTAGTCAAAAAAAAAAAAATCACGCTGGACCATTTCTAGGAACAATTGATTACAATCTCTTAACAAAATGGCTGTTCTAAAATCCTATGTATCTATCTTAATTTCTATAAAAGTTTATAATTCCTAATCCTAATATATAAAGCTGATCATCAGCGATAAAGCTTCTAA
>NW_007248388.1:0-3416 GCF_000164805.1 Carlito syrichta
CTGAATCAGTCATTTCAGGACTCCAGCAACATTCTGGTCCTCTTGAGGATTGTAAACGGGTATCTGGTAGTACAAGTCCCTTAGGTTCCTCGGGACAATTAAGGCTAGATTCCGGGAAAAAAAAGTATCTTCTTGCCCTATTTGGATGTAATTCTGGTCTAAATATGAACTTGGTAATCCTTAAATTTCCATTTGTACTTTTATTTGGATAGGGGCCGAGGGTTTTGCAGTTGCCAAATATTTGGTACGATTTATTAAAATGTAACCAGGAATCATGGATTCCACGACCCTGGGAAACATCTGGGCATCTGAAATTTGTATACAGAGTCCTGGAATCCACATAAACAGGGAAAATCTGGGCATCTTGCTGAGAACCGAACAGGAATCTGGTTCTTGGAGTTCTCAATCGCCTATATCTACAAGGTCTCTTGATAAGGTTTAATCAGCAGTCTGGGCTTCTATGTCGCCATATTTTAGGGTGTATTTTGACAAGGGAACCAGGAATCTTGAGTTCCAATTCCACAAGAACTTTATGGGAGTCTTTCTCTTAATATCAAAGCAACTGGAATTCTAGGTCACCAGGAAATGTCTCGGCGTCTTGCTGAGAATGAAGCAGGGATTTCAGTAATGGGAGTCCTCATATACAGAACACTACACGACCTGTTGCTACAGAAGAATAAGGAATCTTGGTTACACGAGTCCACCATTACAAACCTACAGAGTGTCTTGCTAAGAGATAACAACCAAGCAGGAATTGGGAGGAGGAATCTGGATAATGGGAGTCCCCTTATACAGGAAACTGCACTGTATATTGCTACGGAAGAATAAGGAATCTGGTTTAAACGTGTCCTCAATCCCAGAAAATACTTCAGGGTGTCTTGCTAAGGGCTAAACACGAATTTGGGTTTTTGAAGCATAATCTAGGGAAATGAAAACCTCATATACAGGCAACAGCACGGACTTTTATTAAGAAAGAATAAGGAATCTGGGTGACATGTTTTCCAATCCCCAAAAATCTCCATGACGTCTTCCTAAGGTCTAAACAAGCATCAGTGTTTTGATGAATGTATGTGGGAAAGAAAGTACTCATATACTAGCTACTGCACGGCTGTTGCTAAAAATAAGGAATCTGGGTTATATGAGTCCTCAGTCCTGAATATCTGCAGGGCATCTTGCTGACGGCTAAAGAAGAATCAGGGATTCGAGGCATGAATGAGCGTAATAGCAGTCCTCATATACAGCAAACTACATGGCCTCTTGCTTAGAAAAAAGAAGAAACCTGTTTTACACGTTTCCTCTATCAAAAAATCTACATGGCATCTTAGTACTGGCTAAACAAGAATCAAGGTTTTGAAACAGGAACCTAGGGAAAGAGAGTCCTCACATACAGGACACTCCACGGACTCTAACTAAGGAAGAATAAAGAATCTTTGCTGTACGAGTCCTCAATCCAAAAAATTCCCACGGTGTCTGCTATGGTACAAACAAGAAACAGGGCTTTGAGCTCTCCATATTTTATGGAGCAATTTAGCATGCGGATATTACAAATCGGTCATTTCAGGACTCCAGCAACCAAGTGAAACTTTTAAAGTTGTAAACGGTTATTGGGAACTCCATGTCTGTTAGGTTCCTCAGAACAACTAAGGCCATATTCCAGGATAAAAAGACTTTTCTTGCCATATTTGTATGCAACTCTGGTCTTAAGATGAACCCTGTCATTCTTCCCATTCCATGTCTCTTTTTATTTTGAGAGGGGACAAGGGTTTTGCATTTGCCAAATGTTTGGTAAGTATTTTTAAAGTTAGGTGGAATCATTGATTCCACGTCCATAGGAAATTTCTGGGCATCTGTCTTTTTGTATACAGAGTTTGAAAGACACATCAACAGGAAAATCAGGGCATCTTGCTGAGAATGAAAGAATATACGGTTCTAGGAATTCTCATTATCCGGAATCTCCAGGGCCTGTTGATAAGGTTTAATCAGCAATCTGGGCTCTGGGTCCCTACATTTTTCAGAGCTACTTGCACCGTTGATATGCTAAATCTGTCAGTACAGATCCACAGGAACTTTCTGGTCCTCTTGTTAGTTGTAATCAAGAATCTGGCCCTACAAATCCTTTTGAATCCTAGGAACATCTACGACCCTAATCATGATCCCCACAATCAAAAGGCATATTGGACCTAATTCCCTCGATTCAGGTGACCTAAAGCTACAGGAAATTCTTGTGGTTGGGCAGGTCGGAATTGGGATTTTGGGTTAGGAACATTCCATATTTTGGGGAGGTCTTGTGTAGGGGAACCAGGAATCTTGGATTCCTGTTCCTAAAGAACATTATGGACGTATTTCTCTTGAAATACAAAAAACTGAAATTCTCAGTCTGCAGGAAAAGCCCCGGCATACTGCAGAATGAAGCAGGAAGTTGGGTAATGGAGGTCGTCATATACAGGAATCTACATGTCATATTGCTAAGAAAGTATAAGATATCTTCCATATATGAGTCCTCAATCCCAAAGCTACAGGCCATCTTCCTAAGAGGTAACCACGAATCAGGTTTTCGAAGTAGGAATCTGCATAATGGGAGTCCTCACATACAGGAAACTTCACTGCCTATTGCTATGTAAGAAAAAGAAATCTGTGTTACTCATTTCCAAACCCCAAAAAAACTTCAGGTTGTCTTGCTATGGGCAAAACACGAATCATAGTGTTTTCGAGCATGAATCTGGGAAATGGAGTCCTTATTTACAGGCAACTACATGACCTTTTGCTAAGAAAGAAAAGGAATCTGGGTTACAGGAGACCTCATCCCAAAAATCTACAGAGCATCTTGGAAAGTGTTAAAAAGGAGTCAGAGTTTCAAAGCAGGATGTATCTAATGAGTGTGCTGTTATACAGGAAAATACACAATCCCTTGACAGGGAAGAAAAAGAATCGCGGTTATAGCAACGTCAGTCATGAAAATCAAAAGGCCACCTGTTGTGTGCTTAATAACAATCAGGGTATAGAAGCTGGAACATAGGTAGCAGCAGTTCTCATATACAGAATCTACACAGTCTCTAGCTAAGGAGAAATAAGAAACCTGTTTTAAACTGTTCCTCCGTCAGATTATCAACATGACATCTTGATAATGACAAAACAAGAATCAGGGTTTCCAAACAGGATTCTGGGGAAAAGGCCTCATATACAGGACATTACATGGCACTTCGCTAAGGAAGAATAAGGAATCTGTGACACAGTAGTCCACAATCCGAAAATTCTCAGGGTGTCTTGCTGCGGTATATATAAGAATCAAGGTTTCGAGCTCGTCTCAAGTTTTGGAGATATTTGGCTAGTGGGTATTATGAATCAATCATTTCAGGACTCCAGCAACATTCTGGTCCTCTTGAGAGTTGTAATCGGGTATCTGGTAGTACAAGTCT
>NW_007248388.1:4057-5697 GCF_000164805.1 Carlito syrichta
GGAGTCCTCATATAAACCATTCAGGATAATGGGAGTCCTCATATACAGTAAACTGCACTGTCTATTGCTAAAGGAGAATAAGGAATCTGGTTTACAAGTGTCCTCCATCCCAATAAATTTTGAGGGTTTCTTGCTAAGGGCTAAACACGAATTTGGGTTTTTGAAGCATAAACTAGAGTAATGAAATACTCATATACAGGCAACAGCACTGACTTTTCCTTAGAAAGAATAAGGAATGTGGGTAACATATTTTCTCAATCCCCAAAAAAGTACACGGTGTCTTCCTCAGATCTATACAAGAATCAAGCTTTCAATACCAGTATCTGTGAACAGGAGTTTTCATATACAGGTAAATGCAAGATGTGGCTAAAAATAAGGAATCTGGGTTATATGAGTCCTCAGTCCTGCAAATCTACAGGGCTTCTTGCTGATGGCTAAAGAAGAATCAAGGATTCGAGGCATGAATGTGGCTAATAGCAATCCTCATATACAGGAAACTACATGGCCTCTTGCTAAGAAACAAGAAGAAATCTGTTTTCCACAGTTCCTCTCTCAAAAACTCTACATGGCGTCTTATCAAGGGCTAAACAAGAATCAGGGTTTCTAAACAGGAATACAGGAAAGAGACTCCTCATTTACAGGACACTACATGGCCTCCAAATATGTACGAATAAAGAATCATTGTTGAACGCATCCTCAATTCAAAAAATTCCAGGGTGTCTGCTATTGGACAAATAAGAAACAGAGCTTCGAGCTCCCAACTGTTTCACAGCAATTTGGAATGCGAATATTATGAATCGGTCATTTCAGGACTTCAGCAATATTCTAGTCCTCTTAAAAGTTGTAAATGGGTTTGGGCACTCCAAGTCCGTTAGGTTCCTCGGAAAAACTAAGGCCAGATTCCAGGACAAAAATAATCTTCTTGCCATATATGGATGTAACTCTGGTCTTAAGGTGAACCCAGTATTCCTTCCCTTCCATGTCTCCTTTTATTTTGAGATGGGACAAGTGTTTTGAACTTGCCAAATGTTTACTACGTACTTTTAATGGTAACCAGGAATCATGGAATCCACGTCCCTAGGGAAATTCTGAGCATCTGTCTTTTGATGTACTGATTTTGGAATCCACATCGACAGGAAAAATCAGGGCATCTTACTGAGAACGAAAAGGAAATCCGGTTCTAGGAGTTCTCATTTTCTGGAATCTACAGGGCCTTTTGATAAGGTTTAATTAGCAATCTGAGCTTCTGGGTCCATACATTTTCACTGCCAGTTGCTGCGTGGATACGCTAAATCTGTCATTAAAGGTCCTCAGGATATTTCTGGTCCTCTTGTTTCTTGTAATCAAGGATCTGACCCTACAAATCCTTTTGTTTCCTGGGAATATCTATGACCATAATCATATTCCCCAAAAAGAAAGGTATAGTTTTACAAAATTCCTCGTTTCAGGTGCCCTCAAAGTACAAAAAATTCTTGTACGTGGGCAGGTAGGAATTAGGATGTTGGGTTTCGAAGATTAAACATTTTGGGGAAGTCTTGTGAAGGTGAACCAGGAATCTTGGGTTCCCGTTCCCACAGAAGATTATGGACGTCTTTCTCTTGATATCCAAAAAACTGGAGTTGTCTGTGTCCAGGAACAGG
>NW_007248389.1:0-1114 GCF_000164805.1 Carlito syrichta
CAACTTCATCTTAAGAGCACAGTTACATCCAAATATGGCAAGATTATGCATTTGCTCAGGGAATCTGGCCTTAGTTATTTCGAGGAACCTAAGGGACTTGTTCTACCAGAATCCCATTTGCAACTCTCAACAGGACCAGAATGTTGCTGGAGTCCTGAAATGACTGATTTATAATTCCCAGAAGCCAAATATCTCTGAAACATGAGACGAGCTCGAAACCCTGGTTCTTTTTTATCCCGTAGCAAGACACCCTGAGATTTTTTGGTTTAGTGACTAGTGTATCACAGATTACTTATTCTTCCTTAGTGAGGGGCCGTGTAGTGTCCTGTATATGAGGACTCCTTTTCCCCAGAATGCTGTTTGGAAACCCTGATTCCTGTTTAGCCCTTAGCAAGATGTCATGTAGATATTGTGATGGAGGAACCGTGTAAAACAGGTTTATTATTTCTCCTCAGCAAGAGATAGTGTAGATTATGTATATGAGGACTACTATTACCTATGTTGCAGCTTCTAAATCCTGATTCTTGTTTAGCCCACAGCAGATGGCATGATGATTTTTAAGATGGAGGACTACTATAACCCTGATTCTTTTTCTTATTTTGCAAGGTGCCATGTATATTCCTATATATTAGGTTCTCATTACATAGATCCTACTTTGAAACTCTTATTCTTTTTTGGGCGTTTCCAAGATGCCCTTTAGATTTTTCGGATAGAGGACTTGTGTAACCCAGATTCCCCATTCTATCTTAGCAAATGGTTATGTAGTTGCCTGTATAAAAGGACTCCATTTCCCCAGATACATGCTCAAAAACACCCTGATTCGTGTTTAGCCCATAGCAAGACGACCTGAAGTTTTTTTTTTGGGATTGGGGACATGAGTATCGCAGATTCCTTATTGTTACTTAGCAATAGTCAGAGAAGTTTCCTGTATGTGAAGACTTCCGCTACCCAGATTCCTTCTTCAAAAACCTGATTCGTGGTTACATCTTAGGAAGACGGCCTGTAGTATTTGGGATTGAGGACTCATGTAAACAGGATTCCTTAAACTTCCTTAGCAATATGCCGTGTAGTTTCCTGCATATGACGACTCCCATTACCCAGCGTCCTGCTTCAG
>NW_007248389.1:1857-2687 GCF_000164805.1 Carlito syrichta
AAAATACGTACTGAACATTTGGCAACTGCAAAACCCCTGTCCCCTATCAAAATACAAAGAGAAACGGAAGGTGAAGGATTACAGGCTTCAGCTTAAGACCAGAGTTACACCCATATATGGCAAGAAGATCCTTTTTGTCCTGGAATCTGGCCTTAGTTGTTCCGAGGAACCTAACGGACTTGCAGTGCCTGATATCCGTTTACAACTTTCAAGAGGACCAAAGTTGCTGGAGTCCTGAAATGACTGATTCGTAATATCCGAATGCTAAATTGCTCCAAGACATTTGGAGAGCTCGAAGCCCTGTCTCTTGTTTGTCCCATAGCTGACACCTTGGGAAATTTTTGGATTGAGGACGCGTACAACAAAGATTCTTTATTCTTCCTTACTTAGAGGCCATGTAGTGTCTTGTATATGAGGACTCTCTTTTCCTAGATTCCTGTTTCGAAATCCTGGTTCTTGTTTAGCCCTTAGTAAGACTCCATGTAGATTTTTTGATCGAGGAACCGTGTAAAACAGAATTCTTCTTTTTTCTTAACAAGAGACCCTGTAGTTTCCTGTATATGAGCACTGCTATTACCCATATTCATGTCTCGAATCCCTGATACTCCTTTAGCCGTCAGCAAGAGGCCCTGTAGATTGTCAGGACTGACGACTCGTATAACCTAGATTCCTTATTTTAGCCACAGCCATGCATTTGTCTCTATATGAGAACTCCCTTTTCCAGATACATGCGTCGAAGCCCTGATGCTTGTTTAGACCTTAGGAAGACGCCGTGTAGTTTTTTAGGGATTGAGAACACATGTCACTAGGATTTCTGATTCTTTCTTTTG
>NW_007248390.1:0-94670 GCF_000164805.1 Carlito syrichta
TTTTTTTTTTTTCTGTTTATGTGTGTATATGAATGATTATCTATCTTTCAGTTTCTTTGCTTGTTGGTTTGCTTTTGCTCTATTGTTCTTTTCTCTCTTTTTTTTTCGTTAAGGTGAGGTGTGTGTGAATATATATGTGAGGGTTTAATCTGGATTCCTATTTTTTTCTTTGTTTTTGTTTTTGTTTTGGTCTTTCTCTTTTTCTTCTCCATTCATTTTGTCTTAGGCATGTATGTGTGTGTTTAGTTTACCTGGTTTTTTAGCTGTTGTTGCTTTTTGTTTTGTCTCACTTTATTGTTATTCCGGTTTCCTTTGGGGTGTGTGTGTGTGTGTGTGTGTGTGTGTGTGTGTGTGTGTTCAATTGCTTTTTGCTTTGGTTTCTGCTTTCATTGTTTGTGTGTGTTCAGTTTATTTTATTTTTTTAATTTTTATCCATCTTATTTCATTCTATTTTTCTCTGTTCTCCTCATTGTTGCTACTATATCTTGGACTCTAGGGGTACATGCACATACCCATTGCTGTGTCATATAGAGTGAGGGTGGGGAGCAGGTCTCAGGGAACACATACTACAATCAGTGAACATTGTAATTTGCAAGTAGCTTCTCAAGCCTAGCTCCCCATCCTCCACCTTATCAACTTTCAAAACTACAAGAAAAAGCAAAACTTCCTACCCACAGTCCTGTTTCAAAATAGAACAAATCCAGAATCCAGATCAAGGAAGGAATAGAGGGCTGAGCAAACATCAGAAGAAAAATCCTCTCCCACTGCCACTGAATAATGGAACTAAAGAGAAATAAGAGATCTGTCACAAATGAGGAAAAACCAATGGAAGACCACAGGCAATTTTTAAGTGTAACAAAGAGAAAACTACTGAAAAATCAGACCTTAGAACCCAAACAATGGAAGTCACAAATGACTACCCCAGAATATGACAGGGATTAGAGAATGGATGGCAAGAATGAATAAGACTCAAGAGAGACAAGATACAACACTCAAAGAACTTGTAACAGAGATTTTGGGCATAAAAATTTCATCCAGGAAGTAAATAAGATAACAAGCATGGAAAGCAGAATTAATTTAGCAGAAGAAAGAATCTCAGAACTTGAAGACCAGAACATGGTATTAACCCGATCTGTAAAATACATAGTAAAAAACTCAGAAAGAAATAACAAAGCCTATAAGAGATATGCAATTATATCAAGAGGCTGAACCTATGTCTGATTGTTATCCCAGAAGAAGAAAGGAAAATGGAGAGCGCCTTGGAGCAAATATTCCAGGAGGTTGTCCAAGAAAACTTTCCCCATCTCACCAGAGATGTGACCTGTGAAACAAAAGAGATACAGAGAACCTCCACAAAATATCAAATGAGAAGACCAACCCCTAGACACACAGTAATTCACCTACACAAAAGAAAAAATCCTAAAGGCAGCAAGAGAGAAAGGCCAGACTACCTACCAGAGGAAACCAGTCAGAATAGCAACAGACCTATCAGCAGAAACATTACATGCAAAAAAGGGACCGGAGTACAATATTCAAAGTCCTCAAAGATAAATAATTTCAACCAAGAATTTCCTACCCAGTCAAACTCAGCTTCATCAGTAATGGAGAATTAAAATCCTTCCCAGACATCCAATCCGTAAGAGAATATGCAGCTTCCAGACCAGCTCTACAGGAGACACTTAAAAAGTCATTAAACACAGAAGAGAGATTAAAAAAAAAAAGAATGACCACATACTTCCCAAGAGAACAGCAGAGCATAGAATCAACAGAGATTACTCGCAACAACAAACTTGAAAATGCACATATATTAATGCCAAAGTTAAAAGAAAACAAGGAAACAAACAAAGAAAAACTTTATAAGAACATCATGACAGGAATGAGCAATCACATTTCAATAATCAGCTTGAATGTAAATGGACTAAACACACCACTGAAAAGACACAGAATGCCAAACTGGATAAGAAACCATGACCCAACTATTACTGCATCCAGGGAACTCATCATACCACAAGGGATGCACACAGACTCAAAGTTAAAGGATGGAAATGAGTTCCTAGATAAATGGATCACAAAAGATGGCAGGAGTTGTGATTTTAGTATCAGATAAAACAACCTATAAGCTATCAAAAATTTAAAAAGATGCAAAAGCACATTACATAATGATAAAAGGTTTAATCCATCAACAAGAAATATCCATCCTAAATATATACACACCCAACACAGGAGCACCAGCATTTATAAAGCAACTACTAAGTAAACTAAAAAAAAGATATTGACCCTAGCACTATTATAGCATGGAACGAGAATACCTCACAGACAGTCCTACATAGATCATCGAGGCGAAAAATCAACAAGAAGATCCAGAACCTATACTTAACCCTCGACCAAATGGACTTAATAGATACCTACAGATTATTTCACCCAACAACCACAGAGTATACATTCTGCCCATCACCCGGAACATACTCCAAGATCAATCACATCCTTGGCCATAAATCAAGCATAAATAAATTTCATAAGGAATACTTCTACACTGCTGGTGGGAATGCAAACTAGTACAACCTCTTTGGAAAACAGTATGGCAATTTCTGAAAGAACTAGAAATTAACCTTCCATATAACCCAGAAATCCCTCTATTGGGAATATACCCCGAGGAACTCAAGCCATTCTGCAATAAAGATACCTGCACACGCATGTTTTTTGCAGCTCTATTCACAATAGTAAAAACATGGAACCAACCATACTGCCCATGGAAGCTGAACTGGATTAAAAAAATGTGGTACATATACACAATGGAATATTATGCATCCATAAAGAAGAACAAACAAAAGGACTTTGAAGCAACTTGGATGGATTTAGGGTCTATCATACTTAGCACAGAAACAAAGAACAAAGTATCATATGTTCTCACTCATAAGCGAACCTTGAACAATTATCATAATACTATGAGAAAGGGATTGACAGTAGCAGAAAACTGCCGGTGGGAGTAGGGAGTGGGGGGGGTGGGAACAGGCAGTTGAGGGAAACTGCCAGGGGATGGAGGAGCACACCTCATCAACAAGGTACCTGCATAATAAATATTTGCATACCTAACCTGAATTGTATCCCACATCTTTAAAATTATTTAAAAAAGAAACAAGAAAAGCCCCTTCTGTGAAACAGGGGTCTTCCTTGAATAACAAGATAATAACATATATAACAATTAATCCTGTGAATCAGTAAGAATTTAATAAAGAACAGCTGTGTCTTTGCTTATATTTAGTGATGTGAAGAATATGAAAGATGATTTATTCTCCTCTAGAAATATATGTGTATCTATATAGATATGAGATCTTGTTTTATAATAGCTACCTTGGGAATACACACGTGTGTGCTTACATTTAGAAAGCTTTTGAAAAATATTTGATGTGTGGGCCCTTGATTATGATTAAGAAGACCTTAGGGAGAGGTGATAGTGAGTTAAACTTACAGGAGAAAGGCACTCCATGGAAAAAAACCAATACAAGGAAGATATGAGACAAAGAGAGAATTTGGATGTGTGTGCTGTGTTGGAGGAAAGATGAAGAGAAAGGTAAGCACATCTAGATGCAACAGTAAGTCAGACTGTCAAGAGAAGGGAGACCAAACTAGCTTCTCTCAAACAGAGTCCTTTCTCAGAGATGTCAGAAATGTATTCTAGCTAAAAAGAAAAGACAACATTTCACTATTTTCTCAAACATGTCTCTTGCTTCACTGATGTGAAGCAACTGAGAGAAAAATATCGTTTAAATAAATTGTTTCAGAAAGTTTGTTTCACAAATAACACCAACATATTATTTTCCCCATAGGTTATCTCTGAGCTTTGCTTTCATGTGAAAGTGGCATCCCCAAATTAGGGATTTAAAACCCAACCATGAATTTTCTTGCTGTGGTCCACATGTCCACCTTCCTTACCAAGTCGATAAAAGTATGAGTTACTAATTCATGTACCTTTCTAACCTTATAAAACTCTGCTCAATAGTTCATTGTCCAAACACACACAATATCTTAAATTCTACATGTTACACACTGCAGTAGGTTTTAAAACAGTCAGTTTAAAGGTTTGTGTAGGAGGAGCTACACTTTTATGACTATACTGATTTAGTTCAAACTGGAGAGACAAAGGCTTTGAAATCTACAAACTTTCCTGAAAGGGAAAGCATTAAACCCCATCTGCTTCTCCTCCCCTCTCATAATATAGATAAAAAATAATTTCCAGGGTTTAATCATGCTTTTGAGGAATTTTGAGAACCAGAAAACATTTTGCTTTTGCTGCAACAAAATAACATTATATCCTCCTCCTTCTAGCAGGGTGAACTCCCCAATACCTACCCAACCCCAACAGGTTTAGAAATCTAATGTATCATTCAGGGCTTGTCATCCTTCCTTAAATAATATAATAGGACTGTTCTTTGCTTGATGCACCAAAGGTTTTAAAAATATATTTGTTGCACATGAGAGGATGAGTGTGCCATACAAGATTAATATGCATAAGATACAGCCATCAGCTCACTTCATCCAGAGGAAAACACATGCAAATCACTTTGGCTTCTAGGGATACAAGGTGCTGAACTACCTCTGTCTGGGGGCAAAGTCACTGCCTTGCATTGTTTAGCTCTGCCCCTGCCTCAAGATACCTGACTGTGGCCAAATAGAGGTAGATGGGATTATTAGATGCAAAAATGAAACCTACTGAGGATAGATTCAGGCCCTTAAATCTTCAGCAGTTCATGAAAATGAGTGTCATCCTCAACTTTATCTCTGTGGAAGAAGAGTTAAGTAAATACCTATTTAAGGCAGTCATTACAATGAAGCTACTTATGTTTCTCTCCCCCAGCTGTTTAGAAATGAATGTTATAAACTAAAATGAATAAATCTGTGCCTTTTAGGCTACTGTACAGCACAGTTGCATTTGCCATAGCATTTTTCCTACAAAGTCTAGTCTGAAAAGCCAGGCTAACCCTATACCAGGCACCATAAGTAATATTAGATTGCAATGCGTGTGTGTGTGTGTGTGTGTGTGTGTGTGTGATTTTGTAAAATATCTCTCTCCTTTAACCCAAAGACACTACTGGATGAAGAAGAGATAACGGGTCCAGGAGTCAGATATTTCATAAGCAAGTGGCATGGGGAAGATATTGATCAACAGTAAGATAAAGCAGAAATGAATTGCTACTCTGTGCTGCATAATGGAGCAGTGGCACATGGCTCAGACCCAATGTCCATTCAGAAGATAGATTTTATATCTGGGAAGGTCTGGTGGTATATTTTCCCTAAAACTATTTGCAAATATGAAGAACTAGTCTCAGATACTTGGTGCATGTTTTTGAACATTTATTCATAGTATTTTATGAATTTGTTAACTTATTTAACTATTCCTGCATGCACTTATATTTTCAGCATGTTTATCAAATTTATGCCATCTAAATGCACTTTATGATTGTAGCACACATTGTACTTTCAAAATAATTCCTACTGTGGGTGTTTAAATAGTTTTTGCTTATTTGTTTTGTTTTGGCCAGGTACAGTAGATCATGATGGTAATCTCAGTATTTTGAGAGGCCAAGGCAAGAGGATCACTTGAGGACAGGAGTTACAGACCAGCCTGGGCAACATAGCAAGACTCCATCTCTACAAAAAGTAAAAAAAAAAAAATTAGCCTGGCATGGTGGAGAACGTCTGTAGTCCCAGCTACCGCAGAGTTCAAGGCCACAGTGAACTACGATTATGCCATTGCACTCCGGCAGGGTAACAGAAAGATATTCTGCCTTTGCGAAAAACAACAGCACAGTCTTTTTTCCCTTCTTCCAAGCTTCAGGAAGAGCATAGTCCTAGTAATCAGAAGCTGATGTTCAAGCAAACTTTTACTAGTGTCCATGAACTAGCCAAATTCTGTCTTTATAATCCTCATTATTAGAAGTGATCTACCTTAAAATACAAGGTAAATTGATAGTCTAATTGGGATAAATTCATAGTGTTATTTTTCTCTTCACCAGTGCCCTCATTGAAAGGTGGTTATCATCTGTAAGTTCCTTTATTCATGTGTATAACAACTGTACATTAAACACATGCCACGTGTGAGTCATTGTGCTTAATTCTAGGGACACCTGGATGGAAACTACAAGTTCTCTTCTCTGAAGCATCTCACCCAGCAGTAGAAAAGAAGTGATAATTAAATGTATTAATCACATCAGAAGTATGTGTAGAGTGCCATTAAATCACTAGGGCTCTTTGGGCCTCTGTTTAATTATCCTTGGTACTGTAAAATGTTTTGGGGGAGAATTTACAAGTGTGTATGAGAAAATTGGGGGTGGGAGGTAAAAAACCGATGGTACCGATATGCCTGTGAAGTCACAGCACTCACAGTATGTAGATAGTCATGGCATAGGAATTTGTGGTCAGGCTAATTATTCACAACATACCTAGACCTGCAACTTGAAAGTCCATACAACATTTTTTTTCTAATTTTCACTGGCATCTATGTGCTGCCTTTGTTCTACATATTTTGATAATGACAGTCTACTGAGAATTAAGTCCAACAGTGACAGAATATTATTGCACATTTTTCTTCCCATCTAATTTTTCTCCCTATTTTGCCCCACATTTCAAAAGAGAAACAGACAGTGACTGAGAATGAGAGACAGAGGATGATAATAGAATATTCTTCAAGTTACCAAAGAAATGAAAGATCTTATGTACTGAAATCAACTAGAGTACATATTATATTTGCTGCAAGACAATATTGTTTTTTACATGTTGGCTTCCTTTGAATTTATAATTCTGACAACAACCTAAAATGTGATGATTGATATATGAGAACCAGTCTTTCTGTAGATGGGTCATTTATCCATGTAGATGCCTACAAAACATCATAAATATAAGACATCTAAAATAAAACATACACTCCTAAGATCCCCCCAAATGTTTATCTGCATCTTAATACATAGCATTCAACTGTTCAAGTGAACCCCTACTACCACTAGCAGGACCACCACCACTACCCTCCATATCTAAACAATAATCAGATAATGAAGTCCCACAGTTCCCATTATTCACCCTGAATCTGTTCACCTCTTCCCAACTCCGTAGTTAATTTTCTTATCCAAGTCTCCATCATCTCCCTCTCTCCCTCCTGAACAACTGCATTAGCTTCCTGACTGGTATCTTGGCTTCTGTTCTTCTTCCTCTCTGTCCCTTTTCAACAGGGTAGCTAGAGTAATCCTTTACAAATGTACATCAGGTTATTTCAAAGCCCTTCCTAAAACTTGCCATGCTTTCCTGTGACACTTAATATACAATCTAAACACTGAACGGCTGTCTACAAGGCCCGGAAGGATCTGGCCTTGCCTTCCCAGTGACCTCATTCCCCTGGCCTCTCAGGCTACACACAACCGTTACAGCTGACTGACTCTCAGGTAAACTGAGCCTCATCCTGTGTCATCACCTTTGATCTTTCCCCTAGTTAGCAGGCTTATCTCTAAAATTACTGCAGGCTTTATTCTCTCGCTATGTTCATACCTCTGTTGGATTGTCACCTGCTTATCTAAGGTTCTCTGATTAGTTTCTCAAGAATAATCCTTCTGTGATACCCACATTCTTTATCTTGATTTATTTCTGTTGCATAGACATTTTCACAGTGGCCTAAAAGTATTATGTAATCATACATTAGTGTTGCTGTTGTTGTTTTGCTGTCAGTTAGACCAGAACATAAATCATATGATGGTAACACTGTTTCCCCAGAGTGCAGAAGTTTCTAACACATAGTAGATGCTTAAAAATATTTGTTCTATGACTGAAGGAACCGACGTAAACATATTTGCACACACATTACTTTGGGATGAATATATTAAAAGACTCTGATCAAGTCAGAAGACTAGGATTCTAGTTCAAACTTGTCTCTGTAGGAACTAGTGGTGGTTTTTACAAAAGGGACTTAATCCTTCCAGGTTTCATCCCCCGGTCAGTACATAGAACAGGTTTCTTGTATTGCTATACTATGGATCTAAATATAGATTCTAAAAGTAATCTCAAGACTCCACTCCAGAGATCCCCTTCACAGAACCAGTCTGTGGTCATCATTTTTGACTTCTCCCACTCTGGGTGTACCCTTGGTAATACACACCATAATTACAACATAGGAACAGTGACCAAAAGGGGTGTCATACCTTCAGTGACCTAGTGAGAGGACTCAGTTCTCAGGGCTATAGACATTAATGTTGCTGCACCATGTGCCAACAACATTCCAAAGGTAAATAAGTGAAATGTGCCTTTGTCATTGTCTTTACTCTCCTGTGGTTGTCCACTTGCCCCAAGATTCTGAGAATCTGAGAAACAGACACATATTTTGTGACGTGACTTTCTTATTCTAAATTCATTCCCTTGTTTTTCCTCCTTACAAATGGGTGAGTCCTGACTTACTCACTAGATCATGCCTGGGACACAAACCTAAACATAGAGGGTACAATTTGAGGCCCAAGCTGAGAATTCTGCAGAAAGTTGGGTGGAGGCCTTCTAGCTCTCGCCAAGCTTTAAAAACTTGTCATAAAAACACAGCAAGTCTGCTGCATTTCTCTGCCATTCTAATTCTTTAATTCAAGTTTAGATAGCTTCTTATTTGCATTGCTAATAGCCTTCCCTCAAAGCTTGTTGACATTGTAGGTTTTCACTGTTTCTTTTTATTCCCCTTGCTAATATGAACAATCTTTTGCAAGGTAGTTAACTTGTATCAGTATTTTTGCTATTTATTTATTATTAACACATAACCATTGCACAAGAGGATGACTTTTGATATAAGTTTCAATGCCTACATAGTCTTTTTCTTTCTAATAACTCTTTCAACATCTAACTGGTGTGAGTTTGTCCCTACTTATTTATTTGATTATAGGAGAATATCTCTTGGCAAGCATGATGATAAACTTACTAGAAGCCACCTGAGGCAAGCACCTACATATTGCTAAGGTTTGCTTCTCCTTCACCCTGCCTGAAGAAAGAATATCCTTCCAGATGAAAACTGGAGGTTTCTGTCAATCAAGACGTCAAAAGAGCCTCCACAGCCTGGGGCGTCCCTCTGTTCTCCCTTTGCCAGCTGGTCAGGGCCTTCCCCTCAACTTGCTCCGAGGCCTTGGAAGTTCAAGAGCACACTCTAGTCACTACTCCCCTCTCCAACAAGTACAAAGAAAAATGCATAATGTATGATAATGGTCAGACCAGTAAGAATTAAAGTAAATGGTGTGATATAAAACGGGTTTCAAACAGGATTAATAATTCTGCAATTTGTTATACCAAGTCAATTTTTTCCACTTGCAGAGCAAAGTTGCCCAGTGGGTTTATTGGTTCACTCATTATTAGGTATATATCACTTTTATTGTTTTACATTTTTATAGTTTATTAAAAAAAGACATCATTCATGAATAAAACATTTTGGCTCCAGGCTGCCATACACCGAGGTTGGTCAGAGAGATTATACTGTTCCTGATTTAAAATAATAACCAAACATACAAAGTAGAAATTGCATATCATCTGATAGTATAGCAGCATATGGGAAGGGGTCTCCCAAGGTACAAAGAAAGTTTGTTTCTCAGGTGACTCCCTTAGCATGAGTCTCCTTGTTTGCTTCATCTACCCTCTGCACAAACCTCCCCAAATGTGGCTTCTATTTCTTTCTTCTAGATTTTTCAGCAACCAATCTCACCCTGGTGCATGCACACTGGATTCTTGGGACTTCTCCCCACCCCACTCTTTGTCACATGGGGTAACAGTGTCTCTCTAAGGGGCAGTTCATCTGCTGCTTTGAATAAAGTGAAGATTTACAACTAGGTGAACATATTTAATGTTAGTTTTTTAAATCACTCTGCATGTTTGCATGTTTATACTAAGCACAACCAACAGTTCATTAGAACTCTAAGTGTGATATTTTTATGTATGCAGATATGAATTGGGTTGACCTGTCTGGTGGGCTTGCCTTGTTCCAGAGAGTGCTGACTCTTCCATCAGGAAAAAGTCCCAGATATTGTGTAGGGCATGGTGGCAATGTCAGGAGAGACAAACTAGAGCACGGGTAGGCTAATTTTCTAGGGCCTGTTTGTTAATTTTTGGGGTCTGCATCAGGATTTAGGATAACCATTTGAGTCAGTTCAGAGTTGTCCATTAGTGTAACGAAGACCTTTGCAGAAGCATGTCAGTCTTTGGAAGAGAAAGGAAAAGAATGGTGAGGCTGAAGAAATTTTTCCCCAACTTACTGCCTACTACGCCTGACTTTTATTGAGTCATTTTCCTATCATTGCCATCAAAATAAAAGACAGAATTTTTTAAAGAAAAAAATCAATAAAAATAATTATCTTTTTCCCATGATTTCATGAATTTGATTTACATAGTTCTGTTGGATGTCACAAACCATGGGCAGGATAGGCAAAGGGACAGGCACATCAATGGCTGTGATTGTTGCTTGTTAAACTCATGGTTTTCTTCAGATATATTTCTTATCTGTGTATCTCTAATTCTGCAATTAACTTTCAACATAGTTAATTATCACAGTTTTAATCTACCTTAAAAAATTTTTTAAGAAGCTAAACAAAATAATGAATGCATTCAAAATTACAACTAATGACATGGACCCTTGCAGTAGCTTATACTAGCTCATTGTTTCAGCTCATCTTGCAATCCTTATTTTAAATAGAAGATAGATTTTGATATTTGATTAGTATCTAATTATCTATACTTGAGCATGACTTTTTGTTGCTATAGCTATTAGAAATAAGGTAATCTATGTGAAAACCTTTGGTAGATTGTTAAATTAAAAGACTTTCCAGGACTGCAGAATATATAGTTATTAGTAAGAGGTAAGGATTGAATTGGACAGACAGCTATGGTTTTTCATGAACTTCTAATATGACATTTCCCTATAGAGCTCAAACTCACAGGTCCTGTGTTACAATTTAATATGCCTGGGACAATGGGATCTTCTTTCTTACTGGATTAATTTCAATTTCAAAAGGAAATAAGCTAGTCAGCCAGTCAGTCAAGCAATAATCAATGCAATCATTTTGACTATTGCTATTCATTGAATTCATGTGGTATTTAATTGAAAAGAAGGACTTGTATGTGATATACAAATCTAATCATTAACACAATGATTTGCAAATGTTAGGGTCTTACTTACTCAGATGTCCAAAGCAGTCAATCAGAGAAAGGAAGATTCACTGGAAATGGCTAATTTCAGTATTCTGGTCAGGCTTTACCTCAGAGTGAGAACAGGAAAGCAAACTTCGTCATTCTAGCTAATGTCCAACTTAATGGTAAAGCCACCATGTGTGATTGGACCACTCTAGGGAAACAATATCTTTGCAGTACTTATGAGAAGAAAGACACCCAACCAAAACATAATACAGGGGAGCCCTCAAACTTCCTAAGCTTATTCCTGAGGCAGCAACGCCTGCAGCTTACCTTGGAGAAGAGGCAAGTGGGCATTATACAGAAGCAGCTGCTAACCTCAACAATGTGTCATGAATGTGATTCATCAAAACTTTCCCTGGAGAAGCCAAAATTAGAGACCTAACAGATTTCTCAATGTCTAGAAAGATGATTTTTTGTTTCAGTTTCAAAACAATCCTCTCAGAGACTGTGTATAGATTTCCCTTGAAGGTCTATTATCTCCAAGCAGTCCACAGTATAAGACATATATTTTGGTTAGATAGAGTTTTGTTGTATCCTTTTTGTTGACATTTAAGATCTTCATTTCTTTTACAATTATGTTCAGTCATGAGTAATCAAACTAATATTGATATATTGATAAACAAAGGCTGTACTGATGTAACATTGTGAAAACCATAAAACCGATGTATCATCTCATATATAACTCAATAAAGCTTTTGGAAAATAAACATCTCTGGGTCATTATGCAATAAACAAATAATATATTGTCTGCATCATTTCATTTGCAAAAACGTTAGCTTAGAATTACTTTTATAAATTTTAGAAAGTGATGTCTGAAACGTTAGGATCCTATTCAGCACATGTAGGAAATATAGAAAAGTCATTGCTTTTAGAGATTTAAGATGGAAATCAAAACCAATTATTTCCTATTTTCCTTTTCATATGTGTAAATCAAATAGAGCTTCATAGAGGGGAAGAAGGTGGAAAAATAGCATCGCAAAATGGCTTATGAAAGAATAATTTCCATTTTGATCTTTAACAAATAAGGTAGGATATTTATAAATATATATATAAGCACCATTGGAGAATGTTGTTCATTGTCCAAATATTCAGTCTTTGACATATTCCCATGTTAATAATAGACAAGAGGTAAGCTGGGTTCAGGTGAGTAAAAGGCACAGTCCACTACCAGCAACACACACACACAAAAGATGCTGCTAATCAATGTCCTGTTACCTGTCGTAAGTCACTTAAAAATCAGCAAATTCCAACAAGTTCATAAGACTGGCCTCTCTTTACTTCATGCTAACTAGAAATATAAGGTTTGTTGTAAAATGATATATTACGTATACATATATGTACTTTAACAGCAGACATTCAGAATAAACTCATAATTTCATTAAACTTTCCAAAACACACACGTGTGTGTGTGTGTGTGTGTGTGTGTGTGTGTGTGTGTGTGTGTAATTTTTTTTTTTTTGAGTTGGAGTCTCACTCCTTTGCCCAGACTGGAGTGTGTCAACATGCTGGGCTCCAGTGATCCTTCTGCCTCAACCTTCCAAGTATCCAGAACTGCAGACGCACGCTGCCATGCCTGGTTATTTTTATTTTTTTATTGTAGAGACAAGGTCTCGCCAAGTTTCCTGGGCTTGTCTTGAACTCACGGAATCAGGCAGTCCACTCGCCAGGGCCTCCCAAACTGCTGGCATTACAGACTGAACCACTGAACCCGGCAGAAACATATAGTCTTAGAAAGATTTGTTGAAGATATTATTTCTGTTATCGTTTACAAAAACTTAGAAAAAATACAAATATCCCTAAATAAAAGACTAGAAAAGCAGGAGTGTGTGAAATTCATAAAGCAATATTTTTCATCAAAACATACTTTAAAGAATACAAAATAGAAGAAACTGCTCAGAATAAAAAAGAATTATATAGAGAAAGCATGACTAAAATTTGTGTATAGTACGATACAAATTTTAATAAATAAATGCAAGAAATGACTAAAAATGCAGGATATTTATAACACTGATTATTTCCCAATCATGAGAGTATAAGTAATTTTGTTCCTCCTGATTCTTTTCAGTTTTACAATTTCCAAAAGCTCTTTTCACAAATATAAATTATACTTGTAGTATAATTTATACTATTAAAATATCTACATGTATATACTTACATGTGTATATATGTATAATATAATTAACTACAGTAAAAGTTCAATAAGAAAATAGGTATGGGTGATTCATGTAATTCCTATTTTAACTTTTTGGAAAGACAAGTCTAAAGTCATCTTTAATTTTCATTTGGGTAGTAATGAGATTTTTTAAAATGCGGGATGACATATTAATTTTGTCTGTTGATTACATCGATTAGATTTAGGGCCCAACATATTTTACAAGTTATTCTGATTCTTAAAAAATATATAGAACATCTCCATGTCTAATGTTAGATACTTTTGTTGGAACTGAGAATATAGTTATGATAGAGACAAAGTTCTAGGTTTTGTAGTCTTCACATTCTAGAAGAGGAGTCTTAAAAGAAGCAAGTTAAAAAAAAAACCTATCATCAATTTTAATGGCAAATGCTATGAAGAAAAATTTTACAAAAACTATAGTAATGAAGCCTGATAGGGTAAGGATGGGATCTAGAGTATGAACAGTGAAAGTATCTCTGATGCGTTAACATTTGAAAGAAAGAAAGAAAAAAAAAAACACTGAATGTAGGAAAGAGACAAAGAAACGAAAGAGTTAGAATAAGAGAATTTTAAGCAACAGAAATACAAGCAAAATCTCTAAGGTAGAAATCAAGTTCACATGATCTAAAATAGTCACTAACTAGAAGGAGGACATTATGGCTATGCACAGCAAAGGTGTGAGTAATTAAGATAATATATTAGAGAAATATGGAAAGACATCATTATAAGCATCTTCTAGACCATGTTAAGAAACTAAGGTTTAAGTCCAAATACCATGAGAAAAAAATGATGGAATTTTAGTAAATAGTATTATGATATAATTTAAGTTTTGCTCAGATCATTAACTGTTGGGTAAACAACTGACTATAAAATGGAAAATATCCAAAACAATAGTGAAGTTAAAAGGCTTCTTCTAACATCAGCCTGGGTGACAAGAAAGGTCCAACTAAATTAAAAAAAAAAAAAGGCTTCTTTCATTAGTCAAGGTAAGATAAAATAATGGCTTAAACTAAGCAAGCAGTAATGGAGGTGACAAAATTCCCCAGGTTTGGGACATATTTGAATGTGTGTGTGTGTATATATGACATAGGGGAATAAAAAGTGAAGGTATCAATAATATCTATAGGATTTTTTTTTTCTAAGCATCTTGGTTAATACATTTACTACTATAAAAAATAAACCAAGAAAGATAATGTATTAGATAATGTGTTAGAAATACAGAATTTTAAGTATGTTTATTTAGATATGTTTATTAGATATTTACAAAGATGACATAAGAAGACACTGGAATATTTAAGTTTGAAGCCCAGAAGAGAGATCAAATAGAAATATATAAATCTGGGAGTAAGAAGTATATAAATGGACCTGAGAAGAAACACTGAAAATAGATAGGAACACTTGTAAATATATATAGAGATGTGGCTTTAGCACATTCACAACCAAAGGCTGATGTTGCTACAGACAGAGAATGCTTTGAAATTGGGCAAATCAACAGGATTTTCAAAACAATGTCAGTTTAGCAATGAGAAAAGTGTCTGTATCTAAAGATAAAAAGAAATCTTGACCTAATCTTACGTTTTCAACATCTGAAAACCAAATTGCACAGGCTGATGATTGAGTGAAATCACAACCTAGCTTAAGTGCATATCCTGCCCCCAAAATGCAATTATTCTAATTACATGGCAATTACTGTATATCCATAGAGTAAATTACCTAGTTGTTGATATCCTGTGGAATAAGGTAATCTAGCAATTTGCTCTCAATGATGACTTTATATTGCAGGTTTCCTGAGCAAGTAACATGATTTCTTCTCATACATCATCCTCTAAACGTCCAATTTCCTAATTGACACTTCTTTCCCAGCTTTCCATCCTCTTTCCCAAATGAACAAACACAACTTTATAAAAATGTGCAAGTTGTTGTTTGATTCTTGCTAAGTCTTAACATTTTCATTATAAAATTTTGTATATATTAAAGTGAATTTATACAGGAAGTCTAGAGACAGTTTTTTTTAAAAGTTTACTCCTGCTGAAATGGCCATACTAATAATCAAATAATTATAAAATATTTTACTTGTATTTTTTTATTGGGATTATGTAGACATTAAGTTGGACTGCTTCAAGGTATTTGAGAATAAAATTTTCTGATTTCTTAGAAAGTGAAGCTCAATTAGAAATTCACACTCTTACTGGAATATGGAGTTAGAAAACAAAAACCAGGGCTACCAAAATGTTTGAAAATTAAGGAGAAAATCTCAGAAAAGAGGTAGTTGCAGGAAGTGTCCCTAAATTTACATGAAACTCTGCCTAAGTCCCCATACATAACTTTTCACCTATAGATTCATAGAGGAAAACCCAGGGACCCAACAGAAATTGACAACTAAAAGAAGTGAGCAGATACTTTAGGTAATGCCCACAAGGATGAGAATGTGGAGTTTAGATACAGCCAAGTTAACCATCTTCTAGAATAAAAATCAACACTTGTCAGTAGAAGATATCAGGACCCAGAGTCTCTAAAACATAACCACATTTTATAATATTTGATCAAATATGTGATTAAACAGTAAAATATGGTCAATTTTCAAAAGAAAAAGCAATTATTAGATTTTGATGCTGAGATGACTCAAATTTTATAATTAGTGGGTCAGACTTTTAAAGTTACTGTTATAAATATGTTCAATGACTTAAATAAAAATATGGTTTTAATGAATGATCAGATGGAGAATCTGAAAGATAATTGGAAAGTATTAATGGAAACTATATAAAATAAACCAAATGAAAATTTCTAGAACTGAAATGTACAATGTTTAGGAAAAAATTGTCGAATGGACTTGCTATACTCTTGAAAGCAGAAGAAAATAAACAATGGAGTAGTACAAATGTCAAGAAAATATGCAACGTGAAGAAAATAAATTAATATATTAAACACATTGTATTTCATATTTATGCTCATTTGCCATTGCTAGCATTATGAATTCTGTAGATTCATATGATCATCTGATATCATTTTCCTTTAGTCTAAATAATCATTAAAAAGACATGACTATTTAAAGGAAAATATACTCTACTGTGAATGACAATGTTTCTAACATATATATGTAATGCATACGACAACAATACTATGAAGAGTGAAAAGGTTAGTGTAATAATATTATTAAAAGTTTCTTACAATATATAAAGTTCTACAGTGTTTACTGAATAGAGTTTTAGTAGCTAAGGATATAATTTAGAATTATAAACAACCACTAAAGACCCCTATTAATTGTAGCTAAAATCAAATAAAAACAATAAAATAGAATATGTAAACAATATTTGTTTAACCTAAAGGAAAGCAGAAGGGATAAATAGAAGAAAAAATTAGAACATTATGACAAAATAGAATAACTAGTTCCAGCAGTAATAATAAATACATATTAATAATTAAGCTCCAGTTATAAGGTAGGCATTTCCAACTGAATATAAATCAAGATTCATCTTTATGCATTTTAAAACATGAAACAAATAGGTTTCTAAACTAAAGGATAAGAAAAGTCATACAATGGTCAAAGTAAGCATTAGAAGAAAATCTGTGAGTTTCTTAGCACTGCTGCAACAAATCAGCATAAACTCAGTTGCTTAAAACAATTCATATTCACTCTTACACTTCCAGAGGTCAGAAGTCCAATATGGGTCTCAATGGGCCGCAAGGTCAGTAATCACATTATTCTGACATTTATTTTCATAGCACTATTTTTCCTTCTTTGAGTCTGACCCTCATTCCTCCCTCTTTTACTTATAAAAATCCTTGTAATTATATAGGATCCACTCAGATAATTTAAAATAATTTTCTTATCTTAAGGTCAACTAATTCACTACCTTAATTTCATCTACAATCTTAACTTCCAATTGTCATAGAATGTTCACAGGCTCCAGGGATTATTTTATGGACATCTTTGGCAAGCCATTAATATACCTACTGAGGCTGGATATACTATGTTAATAATTAGACAAAATAAACTACTAGTCAAAAATTATTCCAGAAGATAAAAAGAAAAACTTTATACTAGTAAAACTTACTTTTTCAGAAAAACATAACAATCATAAATATGTATGCAACCAATTATAGAGCTTCAGAATAAACGGTGTGAAATCTGATAAAATTGAAAAGTAGATGTAGACAAACTTATAACTGTTTTAACACATCTCTCAGTAATGAAATTGAACTGCTGAATAGCATAATTAGATATTATGAAGTATTTGATATTTATAGAAAATACCAGAAAATAACTGCAAAATAAACATTGTTCTTAAAAATACATGAATTTTCACCAAGTTATGTCTTGCAATAGTCTATAAAATAAGACTCTGTATATTTTTAAAAAATGAAATTTTGTAGACTATATTTCTGACATCAATAAAATAAATTGGAAAGTAGTGATATACACCTAGAAAAGTCCCAAATATTTGCAAACTAAATGTCATTCTTCTAAATGGCCTACATGCAAATCAGAAATTACAAGAGAAATTAGATCACATTTCAAAGAAATGATATTGATAATACAACATATAAAGAACTATTAGATGTAGCTAAATAGTCCTTAAAGAAAACTTTGTTTTAAATACTTTTATTAAAATAATTATTAAAAATCAACTACCAATATTTGCACCTTATGAGTAAATTAAAACCAAAGTAAATACAGAGATATGATAAATACAACAGAAAACAATAAAATAGGAAATAAACTAATGAAGTTAAACCAAAAAATGTTGAAAAGATTAATATCTAGATCAATTGGAATAGCAAGAATGAAATGTTGGATATTTTTATAGATTTTTAAAATATTGAAACGATAATAGAGTAAAATTAATTATAATTTTTTACATGTAAGAATTTAATTGAAATGAACAAATCCCTAGGGAAGCACAACTTAACAAAATTGACATGAAACCAGGTAAAAACTCTGAATATCCCTGTATTCACAAAATAAATCAAATTAATTACAGTCATATGCTGCATAATGATGTAGTCAGCCACAGACTTCACGTATGATTATGGTCCCATAACATCATAAGGAGCTGCCCTATACATACGTACCATTTAAAATCTTTTCTACCTTATTTTTATTGAACATTTTCTATGTTTAATCTGTTACTTACATTTGCATTTTAATTGCTGACAGTGTTCAGTAGAGCAACATGTTATACAAGTTTGCAGTGTAGAAGCAATAGGCTATACCATATCACCTAGGTGTTCAGTAAAATATTATTTAGGTTTGCGTAAGTACACTCTATCATGTTGTCACAATGACAAAATTACCTGACACATTTCTCAGGATATATTCCCACCATTAAGTGGCACAGATTATGTTAAAACATTTTCAGAATGAATCTTTTATGTCCAAATGGCTTTTCTGTAATATTTTACAAAATACTTTTAAAAGACATGATAATATGTAAATACACATTTTCAGAAAATAAAAAGACAATTTCTGATTTTTAAATTTTTACTTCTTTTTTTATAAGTATTGGAGTGCTTTTTTTTTTTAATTTTACATTCTGGGGATATATGCATATTCATTCCATGGACATACTGTGTAGTGGTGAGGATTGGGTCTCAGGTAGCCCATTGCCCAGGGAGGGAACATTGTGCTTCATAGATACTTTCTGAACCCTAACCCCTTGTCTCTCTCCCCCGTTATTAGTGTTTCAGTGTCTATTATTTCCATCATTGTAATTGTTTAACTCTCACATATGAGTGAGACTATGAGGCGTTTGGTTTTCTGCTTCTGACTCAGTTTACTTAGGATGATGATCTCCAACTCCATCTATGTTGTTGCAAAGAACATGATTTCATTCTTTTTATGGTTGTGTGTATATATACCATGGTGTATATATACCATGGTGTATATATACCACATTTTCATTTCATGGTGTATATATACCACATTTTCATTATTCACTGACCAGTTAATGGGCATTTAGTTGAAACCACATTTATGCAATTGTAAATTGTGCTTCGATGAACATGTGGGTACAGGTGTCTTTGTTATATAATAACCTCTTGTTTCTCAGAGTACTGGAATTGCTAGTACTGGAATTGCTGGATCAAATGGTGGATCCACTTTTAGTTCTTTGAGTAATCTCAATACCACTTTCCGTAGAGGTTGTACTAATTTACACTCCCACCAAGAGTGTATTACTGTGTGCTTTTCTCGGCATCCACGTCAGCATTCATTGTTTGTTTGTTTTTTGTTTTTTGGGTTTTTTTTAGTAATGGCCATTCTGATTGGTGGAAGTTGGTATCTCATTGTGGTTTTAATTTGCATTTCTCTGTTGATGAATGATGTTGAGCATGTTTTCATATGTTTGTTGGTCATTTGTAAATCTTCCTTTCAGATATATCTCTGTCTTGTTTGTCCAGTTTTAAATGGAGTTACTTTTTTCTCTCTGATTTGTTTGAGTTCTTTGTAGATTCTGGATATTAGTCCTTTGTCAAATGCATAGTTTGTGAATATCTTCTCCCATTCTGTAGGTTGTCTGTTTGCTCTGTTGATTATTTATCTTGCTTCATAGAAGTTTTTTGTTTAAGACCCACTTACTTACTTTTGTTTTAGTTGTATTTACATTAGGAGTTTTAGCCATAAATTCTTTGCCTAGGCCAATGCCCATAAGAAATTCTCCTAGGTTTTCTTCTAAGATTTTTTTTTGTTTTGAGTCAACTGTTTAAGTCTTTAGTCCATCTTGAGTTAATTTTTGTATATGGGGAGAGATAGGGAATAAGTATCATTTTTCTGCATGTAGTTATTCAATTCTACTAGCACCGTTTGTTGAATATGGTATCCTTTCCCCTGTGTATGTTTCTGTTTGATTTGTAACAGATCAGTTGGTGGTTGATCTTGATTTATCTCTGGATTCTCTATTCTGTTCCATTGGTTGAAGTGTCTGCTTTTGTACCACTACCATGCTGATTCAGTCACTATAGCCTTGTAGTATAATTAGAAGTGAGGTAATGTGATGCCTCCAGCTTTGTTTTTTTGGTGTAGGATTCCTTTGACTATTCTGGCTCTTTTTTGGTTCCATATGAATCTTAGGATTGTTTTTCTAATTGTGTGAAAAATGATGTTGGTAGTTATATAGGGATTGCATTGAATCTCAACCAGATTACTTTGGGTAATATGGTCATTTTAGTAATGTTGATTCTTCCAATCCATAAGCATGGAATTTTTCTCCATTTGTGTCCTCAGCAATTTCTTTCCTCAAAGTTTTATAGTTCTTGTAGAGCTGTTTCAACCCTTTGGTTAAATATATTTCTAAGTATTTAAGCTTTTTGACTGCTATTGTCAATGAAAGTGAGTTCTTGATTTGATTCTTGGCTTCATTGCTATTGGTGTCGAGCAGTACTACTTATTTATGCTGACTTTGTACCCTGAAACTTTACCAAATTCATTTATCAAGTCCAGGTGTCTTTTGGAGGAGTCTTTAGGGTTCTCTAAATATAAGATAATATAGTTGACATAGATAGTTTGATTCCTTCTTTTCCAATTTGGATACCCTTTATTTCTTTGCCTGCCTGATTGCTCTGGTTAGGACTTCCAGTATTATGTTAAATAGCGGTGAAAGTGGGTATCCTTGCCTTGTTCCAGTTGTGAAGGGCAATGTGTTCAACTCTTCTCCATTTAGGATGACATTGGCTGTGTGTTTGTCATATATAGCTTTTATTATTTTGAGAAATGTTCCCTCTATGCCTATTTTGGCAGGGGGTTTTATCATGAAGGGATGCTGGATTTTATCAAATGGTTTTTCTGCATCTGTTGAAAGATCATATGATTTTTGCTTTTAATTCTGCTTATGTAGCGGATCACATTTATTGACTTCCATACGCTGAAGCACCCTTGCATCCCTGGGATAAAACCCACTTGGTCATGGAGTAATATTTTTTTTTTTATGTACTATTGAATTCAGTTTTCTAATATTTTATTGAGGATTTTTACATCTATGTTCAAAGGGATATAGGTTTATATCTTTTTAGTGGGTTATTGAAACTTTTTATAGTCAGTTAATAATGATATATAACGTGCTATTCTACTCATCATACTGGTTATCTGACTGATTTGTTTATTTATTTATTTCTATTGTGTTGGTGTTTCATAAAGCCTGTGGATTTGTTATTTACAGTTTTTCTCTACTGGTGTATTTTGATCTTTTGTTTCATTATTTAGGACTTCTTCTAATATTTCTTGTAGACCTTGCCTAGGGGTGACAAGTTCTCTCAACATTTACTTGTCTGCAAAGGACCTCATTTCTCATCCATTTATAAAACTTTGTTTTGTGGAATACAAAACCCTTGACTGACAGTTATCCTGTTTGAGGAGATTGAAAAGTGGTCCTCAATCCCTTCTGGCTTGTAGGGTTTCTTCTGAGAAGTCTACTGCTAGCCTGACAGATTTACCTTTGTAAGTTATTTAATGCTTTTTCTCACTTCTCTTAAAATTATTTCGTTTACATTAATTTTGCATAGCCAGATAATTATATGTCTTGGAGGTGTTCTTTTTTTCAATGAGTCTTCTGGGGATTCTTTGGAATTCTTGTATCTGGAAGTTTAGATCTCTGGTAAGGCCAGAGAAGTTTTCCCCCATCATTTCCTCAAATAGGTTTTCCAAACACGTTATCCGATTGGGTTAATTTAAAAGCCTTATTTTCAAGTTTGAGATTCTTTCTTCTGCTTGTTCTAGTCTACTGTTAAAACTTTGCACTGTGTTTTTTTACTTCCCTAAATGATTCTTTCATTTCCAGAATTTCAGTTTATTTTTTTTTCCTTTATATTGGCTTTCAGTTTTCTTCTGAAGTTTGTTGATCAATTTTATCATGAAAGTTTTGAATTCTATTTCAGAAATTTCAACAATTTCATTCTGGTTAGGGGTTGTTGCTGAAGAGTTGATGCAGTCTTTTGGGGCTATTGGCGAACTCTGTTTTTTCATATCATCAGAAATATTTTTCTGGTTACTTCCCAATTGGGTAGACAATTTCTTCTAATTTGTGCTTTGGCAGAAGGCTGACATAGGCACTGAAGGGTTCCCCTGGTTATATATAGCCTTGGTGTGATGAGTTTATCAATTGCCAGATGTAACAACCCTGTACTGTGTGCCTGTACCACCTCACAGAGTCTTGAGCCAGCATAGCTTGGAAAATGCTTTTAGCTGGTATTTGGAATCAGGCCTTCTCCAACAATGTGGTGGTGTATCCTATGTGATTGATTGTACTGTTGACCTCTCTCCAGGAGGTGGCTCTTGTGGGAGAAAGCCAGCTATGATGGTGTCTGTAGGGTTTGTCCTTAGAGAGTGTTTCTCCAAGGAAGTGCCCTATCAGTCTAGGCCAAGGGTGGAGCTCCAGGGATTTCCAATGTTTTCTGTCTGTTCTGAGCCTTTTGGGTTTGTGTAGAGGAAAGGAGATGGAGTACCCTACAAGTGTGCACTCTTAGCTTCCCCAGTGGGGATTAGGTCAGAACAGTGTCACTGGGGTAACAGTGTTGTGCAGAGTAGGCCCAGAAGACTTCATAGGGGGAGGGAAAGGTTGCTGTGGCAAAGTGTCCCACCTGTCTCCACCTTGGCCTCAGGCAATCTGTGATTAAATGTCAAGGTGCAGCTGACCTCGGGGCCTCAGGTGCTCTCAGGAAACCCACCCATCCAGGAACTGTCTGTAGTAACAGAGTTTGCCCTTGGGGTCTGTTCTCTCCCAAACTGACTGGAAAGCAGCAGTCCACCCTGCAAGGGCTGAGTTCCTGGGAAAGGGTGGCTGGCATTGCTCTAGACTTTTCTTCTTGCACCACTTGACAGCTGAGCACAGCTGTGGAGAAGGGGGTTTCCTATGAGGAATTGGGATCCCAGGAGGACCAGGGATCCCTGCAAGCTCAGGGCAGGAGCAGAGAACTCCCAAAGTACTGTCATTCACCCTGCCAATCGCATTCAGAGACTGTGGTGAACTTTGCAATGCAGGAGAGAGTCCGGTCAGTTCCTGCCCAGATTGGTGAATTTTTCCTTATTCTTTGCTCTAAGTTGTTATCTCTCCTTTGAAGACTTGTGGGGTGTGCTGCTAGATCCATTCCTCTCTGGGTGTTGAGGAAGCTCTATATCTTGGTTCACTCCATAGGAGAAACTCACTCTAGTGGCCTCATGTCAGCCATCTTAATCTACTATCCTCTAACTGATTTAGAATATCAGATAATCATGAAACCTCATACATGAGGAGGATATTATACATCATGTACTTTACTGAAAGAAGGGACCCTGAGAATCTTAGAAAAAACTTTGTTCACCTTTTGCCTCAGCATAACCCTTTTTGTTTAGGTTGACATGCTTTGAACCTAGCACAGGTGAGCCATAGGTAAATTTTCAATAGGCAAGTTTTAGGAAGCATCCAGACATTTCACTGCAGGTCAAGCTGGCAGCCTACCCCACCCCCTTGGCAAATCTCAATCAGATGCAAGACAAGGGCAGCCCAACCATTCAATTCATGGTTTAGCATAATAATCTAAGAAACTTTCAGGTTCCTTGTCAAAAGTGAAAGGTCAAAGATCTCCGCTTAGCTGACTGAAGCCATAGAAACGATAATAAGACCAACTTTTTGCTAAGGAACTTGTGGATTGGAAACATCTGACAGTTCTCTTGCAGGAAAAACCTCTCCCCTTGTCTCCTCCCATCTAGTCCACTACCATGGCAGCAATCACGTGACTAACCCACCCATCTGTTTGCCATCACCTGATGTCAGTACCTGTGCTTACCTGTCCCTTCATGATGATGTGTAGCAGACCACCACCCAATCACCTTAATGACCTTCCCCCATCGAAGGGAAGGATTAAAAGGATTCAACCATGAGCAACAAGTAGCCATTGCCTCGCTAAATTATGGTGTGACCATGTGCTCCTTGAGGTATGGTCAGGTTATTTTTCTTAAACTTTGGCCCCCTCCCCTATCTTGGGGAGGTGAATCTCCTCTTTCTCTCTCTCTTTCTTTAATTTACTTTCTAAATAAACTGAATTGAATTGAACTTCTGTGCAATTCTTTGCATCTCTCACGTGGTACTGGATCGCACACCAGACACCCGCACCCTGGCAAGCCTGATCTAACATTCTGGAGGCTCTGCTGGAATGTGACCCTAACATTTTTGGAGGTCTCACCAAGAACTAACACTTATAAACTGAAACACAAAATTTCTTAAAGATATGTTTGTATGTGACAATATGTGAAAAAAACAACATATAAACAAGAAAATTTTATTAAGGAACTTAAACATTGTTTGAAATCTGAAAAATCAATCAAATTTTTAATTTTATTGATATGAGTCTTTTCTTTTTTTTTCTTAGTCTAGCTAAAAGTTTGTCAGTTTTGCTTATCTTTAAAAAAACCTTTTAACTCTATTGATCTTTTGTATCGTTTTCCTACTCTTTATTTCATTTCATTCTGCTCTGATCTTTATTATTTCCTTTCTTCTACTAATTTTGAGTTGAGTTTGTTCTTGTTTTTCAAGTTCCTTAAAGTTCAGTCTTGGGTTGTTTATTTGAAGGTTTTTTTAAAAAAATTAGTTATTTATTACCTTAAACATCTCTCTTAGAACTTTCCTTGTATTTTGTAGATTTTAATGTAATGTGCTTTCATATTCATTTGTCTCAGGAATTATTTTCTTTCTTTTAATTTATTCATTGATTAGCTGGTTATTCAGAAGTATGTTATTTAATTTCTATGTACTTGTAAAGATATTTCTTTCTATTGTTGAATTCTAGTTTTATATCATTGTGTTCAGAAAAGACACTGAATAAGATTTCAATATTTTTAAATTTGTTAAGATTTGTTTTGTAATCTAACATGATCTATTCTGGAGAATGTTTCAAACACCAGCTGTTGGGTGAAACATTTTATAAATGTCTATGAGGTCCACTTGGTCAAGAGTGTCATTTAGATCCAATGTTTCTTTGTTGATTTTGTGACAGAATAACTTGTCTGTTACTGAATATGGGGTATTTACATCTCTTATAATTATTATATTTCTATCTAACTCTCAATTTATATCTATCAATCTTTGCTGTACGTATTTAGGTACTTTCAGTTGGGTGCACACATGTTTACAACTTTTATGTCTTCTTGGTGAATTGATTCTTTATTATCATAGAATAACCACCTTTGTATCTTTTTGCAGTTTTTGACTTGAAGTCAGTTTTCATTATTATATAATGACCCTCTTTGTCTCTTTTTGCAGTTTTTGACTTGAAGTTTTTACTTTTATCTGATATAAAGTATAGCTATTCCTGCTCTCTATTGGTTTCCATTTGCATAAAATATATTTTCCATCCCTTCATTTTCAGTCTGTGTTTGTCAGAGTTTTTTTACAGGCAACATAGAGTTGATTTTTTTAAGTTCATCTAACAACTGTATATCTTTTAATTAGAGAATTTAATCAATTTACATTTAAGGTGATAATTGATATGTAAGGGCATACTACTGTCATTTTGTTAATTGTTTTCTAGTTATTTTGTAGATCTTTTCTTTATTATTTTCTCTTTTACTGGTTCCTTTTGTGATTAAGTCCTTTTCTCCAGGAAAGAGAAAATAAATACTGAGATTTAAAAAAATAAGACATGGAAAATAAATGTAATATGTGTTTCTGTAGCAAAGAATAGTTATAGACAACATTGTGATACATTTAGGAATAATCACTAACACTGGGGTTTAAATGGTAATATTATGATTAATGTTACATTTTCTGATTTTGATAATGGTATATTGTTAATATAAAATATATCATTTTCTCTTAACTTAAATTGAAATATTTGTGATAAGTATTCTTAAGATCATAATGGTATTCTTAAATTGTTTTAAATAGAAATATGTGCACATACACATATACAGAGGCAAAGAGAAAAATAAAACAAATGAGGCAAAATATAAACAACTGGGGGTGGGGGAGACAAAGTGTATAAGAAAGTTTCCTGTATTATTCTTGCAAATGATCTGTACTTGAAATTATATACAAATAAAAAGTTACACATTCAATGAAGTCTTAAACTTAGGCTATTGCTACTATATTGAGTTGAAGTATACATTCAGACCACAGAATATTGGTCATTCTATAATCAAATATCAAAAAATTATATAGGTTGATTTTTTTTCTCTTTAAGAATGGATATAGCTTTTATGAGAGTGATTGACAAGACTTTAAAATGAATTTCTTTCTCTCTAGAGGACAATTGCACTAGCCTGTACTTCCTCTGTTAATCTGCTTCAACCTTGGCCCTAGCTGCCACTGAAAATAGGAAGATAGTTTTGCCTTTGGGGCCTATTTTATTCTTAGATCTTCTGCATAGACTGACAACTACAAGGGCATGTGAATGTGTTTTGTGATCTATGTACTTGTCTACTGGGACCAGGGTTGAAACTACTATATGTTTTGCATGCCTTCTAGAAAACAGGTCTGAAAAGGTAGTAATTTTACCACAGTATTTATATAATAGGAGTCTAAATGCTTAGAAGGAAAATTGTCATGTTTTAACTGCTTTTGTCATAGTTTAACTCAGCACTCATTTATTGAGTATTGCTCCATCCCAGTGGAGTAAAAAATTGCAAGTCAACTTCAATATGCCATCCAGATTTTAGCTGCTTGGATAAAGTTTAAGAAGAAGAAAGCATTTGACTAAAAACAATAATCAATAAGCTATATTTATGTGCTCAAAATGAATAATCAAATTTTCTACATCTTAATAGCTAACTAAACCACAAATTGTAACTTTTCCTCTCTTATATCCCTGTTAAAATTATTTTAAAAATTTAAATAGAAGAAAGAAAAATACTGTATCAGATCTAGGAAACAGAAGTGCCTATCATCTACATATAATATAGAAATAACAATTGACATTATTTATTGAGCAAATTTTATGCATCACTTTATTTATTTAATATTTTTAAATTATTATCAAATTTACCTGAGAAAAATAAGACTTAAAAAGATAAAATAATTCACCCCAAATCACACAAGATACTAAGTTCTCTCTTAAGTCATCAAATAATAACTAGGGGGAAATTATAATTCTCAAAACATATACTAAATTAAAAACATAAAGAACTTAAAATCAACTACCTAAAAGGTAGATTACACCATCTAGTTCTTTTTGAAAACTTCTAAACAGAAAGTAAAAAATAAAGTTAAATTATATGCCTTTAAACATGTTTAATAACTAAGGCAAAATAATGATTTAAGTTATATTTGTTAAGCAAACATCTAAAATAACCTATAGAAACAGGAAATTTAAATTAATTTGGAAAAGAGAAGTGGAAGTGAGCGTTAGTTGGAGGCCCAAACTTCATTTACATACAACCAACTTGTATAGTTAATCCTTACTTGTATCCCAAATCTCTATAATAAAATAATTTTTTTTAAAAAGCCCAGTACTTACTAATTTTTTTAATTTAACAGATAAATAAGTCCAAAATCAGGTTTTGGGTCAACTAAATAAAAATTATATCTGCTAATCTTAGAGAAAAAGTCATAAAACATAATAAAAACAATAGAAACTATAAAGAGATCACCAAAGATAGATTTACATGTTAAAATACACAACATTAAAAATAGTGCGACAATATCCAGAGAGTACGAAAAAATATACATATACACTTTAGAAAGGAAAAAGCTATATTAAAATTGTAATAATACATACCAATAACAAGAAGAATACAAGTCGCGTTTGGCTTTTACAGTTGTAAGAGGTGTTCAAAGTGGTTGCTATCAGCATTCAGACACTTCTGATTACAATGATCTAATATAGGACTTGTTACTTCACAAGGCCTCCTGAATCTTCCTTTGTGCACATCTCACATGGTACCATAGGTCTCAAACTTATTACAAATGTGTATATTAGTTGATTTGGAGGTTCTCTTGCATACTCATGCTTCCATTGTCATTGTACTTCCACAACATTTTCAAAGTTCATGGTTTTGTGCTTCTCAAATGATAATCGTGCTTCCACCATTTACTTTGTCCTGCCTGTTGCATGGTAACACTAGCGCTCATTTGATTAATGCCATCTTTTGAGTGAAAGTCATGCTCTACATTGCTACCATAATTCAATTCAACTTCAGAAAGTAATAAATAGATAACAACTCTTAAAATTTGTATACTTTTTTTGGCACCCTGATAATGATTTCAATAAAGTGAACAATTTTCAAGAAAACAAAATTACTGTACTTCAACAATTCTAAGACATATGAATTTTTATATTTTCATATTTTTGGAATCAGAATATGTCTTAAGTCAACTTATTTGGTATTATTCTAATAGCTGTTGTAAAAGTCATTATTTTGTGAATTAGCAAACATCTATTATTTTTAGAGGCATGAATGGAAGACTGCAATCTCTAATCTTCTTATTCAACTAACTGTTTAAGCAAGTTTGAGAAAGAATTATGTGTCTTTTTTTCTCTCTAAACACTTCTAATTGACACCTCTTCGAAGATAAAATAAAAACCAACATAAAAATGATCAGAACGTGTGTCAGTCATTCAGAAAATAAACTTGAAGAAACAGAAAAATCTAGACAACAGGAAAGTGTTTTTATTAAAAAAAAAAAAAAGACTGTATCATTTACATTCTCAGAAGTCCAAGAATGAGGTTAAAATAAGGACTTGAATGTTTCATAGTCAAACATGATTCAAAAGTCATTTTGAACATAAAAATATTTTAAGAATTATGAGATCAATTTATTTACATTTGCTTATGTTCATGGTACAAGATATATATCTATACCTACAGTAGTATGAAAAAATTCCTTCCACTCAATGGACAATAACATTTTAAGAAACAATAATTCTGTCATAGATTAATTAGCAATGACTTCATTTTTTCTAAAAGATACATACAATAATGATGCATATTGTCATTGATGGAATTCAGGTTCAATAAAATTCCAAAATTATAACATCTGGCTGTGGTTTGAATGTGACCTTCAAAGTCCATGTGTTGGAAACTTACTCCCAAATGAAACAGTGCTGAGAAGAGGAACCCTCAGGAGGTGATTGGATCATGAGGGCTGTGGCACTGTGAATGGATCAATCTCATTATTGACAGAGCAGGTTTGTTATTGAAAGAGTGGAGTTGTCATTAAAGCGAATTCAGCCCTCTCTTGTTTTATCTTTAATTCTTTCTCACCATGTGATGTCTTCTGACATGTTATGATGTGGTAAGAAGGTCCTTGACAGTTGCCTGCACCATATCCTTGGATTTCCCAGTCTCCAGAACTGTGAATCAAATAAATTTATTTTCTCTATAAATTACTCAGTCTGTGGTATTTCATTACAGTAAAATTAAATGGACTAAAACACATCTTAATAGTGTAATAACCATGGAAGAAATGAAAGGGAATTAGTGAAGGTAAACTTCCTCCCACAAAGGTTCACAATCCAGATGATTTCACAGATCCACCCTTTTGAATTAAGAATGCTTTTAAAATAATATATAATTTTCTTGTTATTTCTAACTTGAGAGTTTAGATTAAGTAGGATATCTCCACAATATGCATTTATTCTTAATTTACACATTTAGTTAGCAAATGGGTTGGACGAGGTTATCACAAATTCTGCAAAGAGAGAAGTTAAAAAGCAATCCTGCATAATAGATGTAGGAATCTTAAATAAAATATTGTCAAATAAATTAATCCCCCTAGATAATATAAAATGAACAAAAATACTTTAATCTCAGGAAGCAAAAGGGAACTCTATTAGTATAATTTATCATTTTAACATGCCTAAGGGGAAATAAACCATATTATTTTCTCAAGAGGTTCCAAAGGTATTTGATAAAATTTACAAATAACCCCCCCAAAATTCTGAGAGCAATAGAAAATCTGCCTGAGCCATTATATTTAATGTAGAAATATTACAGTCTTCACTATTAAAAATAAAAACAAAAAATCTACTTAAAACACTATGTAAAACATTTTAGGCACATCCTATACAATTATATCAGAATATATGTAGTAAGTGAAGAGCTGATGCAAATTGTTATTTTCATATTATGTGATATTATACTGAAAACTCCAAGAAAATAAAAACCTTCATTTGAACAAATAAAGATGCAGGTGGTTTCATCATGAAGTAAATATAACATCTCTATATAACAATAATGTGTTAGACAATTCCATGAAAAATGTCCTAACCACAACTTAAACAGAAAATATAACATCTAAATAGGAGTTTTACCATGTTTGATTTTTAAATTTTATATAAACTTTTCATTAGAACTGAAAGTTGAAAGTATGAAGTCATTCTTTTTCCATTATCTTCTCTTATTTTTTTCCAAATTCTTTCCATCAGGTAAACCAAACCATATTGGCCTAACTTTTGTGAAAGATATCACAGAAGTTACAGAAAGAATGCTTCTATTTTGAAAATGATATCACTTAAAGAAATTTACACATAGCTTATAGGATTATTCCCAGGCATTCCTGACTTCCAGATTTTGTGGGTGTCTGTAATTGGTTAACTCATTGAAACATTAGAATTACGAGACACATGAGGGACTTGGCATTAGAGTGATACAATTATAAGTTTTTGATGAGGCTATACAAACTTCAGTAGGCAAAACAGTCCCTTAAAGGTATGTATGCCCCAATCACTAGAACCTGTGAATATGTTAACAGGTGCAGAGGGGACTTTGCAAGCGTAGTTAAGGATGGATCTTAACTAATCTCGTGAGTCCTTGAGAGTACAAAACTCTCTCCAGCCGGCGGCAAGAGAGATGAAGCAGAAATGGAAGTAAGAAAAAAATTCAAAATGTGGAAAGGATTTTATCCATAGTGATAGTTTTGAAGATGAGGGAGCTCATGGGCCAGGTAAAGTGGGTAACTTCTGGAGGTTGAGAATGGTCCTTGGCTGACAGCTGCCCTTGAAACAGGGACCCTAGTCCTACCACCACACAGAACTGGAAACAGCCTGGAAGTGGATTCTTTCCCAGAGTCTCTGAAAAAGAGCAGAGGACCGTCAACTTTTTGAGAATGGCCCAATCAGTCTCTAAGCAGATTACCCAGCTGAGCACCCTGGACTTCTAACAGAGTTATGAGATAATACATTTGCATTGTTTTATCCACTGAGTTTCTATAATTTGCAATGACAGCAATAGAAAGTAAAGGAGGGAAAAATAAGTACATGCAATTTATTTCTAGATAAAACCAGTATAAGTGGTGGGCAAGGTGTAGGATAGTAAAAGAAGAAGAAAATAAAAGGATATAAAGTCGATTTTTAAAAAGAAGACCAGAACAGTAATATTACTAAAAAACAAAACATACATTGTATGAAAAGAATAGATATGGATAGTTTATAATTATTAAATTCCAATCCATAAATAACATTAAACTCGATTATTTATTTATTTTTTTTTAAAGTTTGGAGATAGATATAAAGAGCAAAAGTCTAAACTACTAACAGAAATTTTAAAATCTACACAGCAAAATTAGAAACTATCAAGTAGTTTTGAAGTAAGAATATGGTAGAAATTTAAACAAGCAAATTAAATATTTACATTATTTTCAACAAAAAACATGGAATTATGTGTTACATAAAAAGGAATTTGTCCAAAAAAAATTTCAATAAATTCCAAAGATTTGATATAATTATGCAATGTCCAGTATAACAGAATTAGAATTTTGAAAAATACAGATAAAATGAACATCTGTAAATAAAATTAAAAAATGAAAATAACATTATTTGGAACAAAATCAAAACTCATATTAATGACCTGTTTTACTCAGGGAAAGCAATATTCAAAGAGACATTTACTCAAAACATTGTACAAAGTTTTGAGTACACTTATTCAATATATATACAAGAGAGAAGAAAAATTAAAAATGTATGCTCTTATTGTTTAAATTAAAAGCAGCAATAACAAAATAAACCTAAAGAATGGAATAGGAAAAAGTCAATAAAGATTAAAGTAGAAATTGTAGAAACAAGGAAAACAAGCAAAACCCCAAAGAACAGTTGATAAACAAAAACAAAGACCTCTTACTGGGAGAAGGGTGCAGCTCCTGGTTTGGGACGACGGGTTGAAGTCGTCAGCTGGATTCCTGTGTTCAAGTTTGGATAGAATTCACAACCAGACACACAAAGTAGTAGACAAGCAAGTAGCTTTATTAAGCAAAATAACAGTGTAGTACACTCTCAAGAAGGGAGGGCGGGCAAGAACTACCTGGGAAGATGCTGCTTTTGCACCTAAATATTGTCGAGCTATACCTTTTATTATTAGGGATACTGTAAGGTGTATTTTGGCATGGGCTTTTCCTAGAAATTGGTGGTCTTTGGGTTGGGTTACTGGTACTCTTCCCTCAGGTAGGGCGGGGGAGTTTTAGCCCTTATAGGGTCATACCAGTAGTTATGGTATCAGGTTTATAATGGGATTGGGAGGCTCCCCTAGGATAATTTTATGTTACTAGTAATATAATGAAAGTAAAAGTAGGTTATGATTATTTTGGATCAACCTTGGCTATTGATGCACATGCTCCAGGTGGGCTCTAAGTCAATTCTTGCCTTGGTAGTGGACCCCTGACCGCAAGCATCCTGGATAGATGGACTACTGTGCTGCAGGTGTATCTGATAAGAGTCTAGCAGTTAGGGAGATATGTACATTTTTCATAGCTAAGCCATCTGGCTTGCACACATGGTTTTGCACTAGCTGCTGCAGATATCAATGGTCTTGGAACTTTTTTACAGCCTTGAAGTTTTCCTAGTCTGCCTACTCTATCAAGACCCACTTTGCAAACAACAAACACCCAAATAAAATGTAAAAACGTTGATTCTTTGTAAAAATTAATCTAATGGACTATGCTGAATCATGTATCTGGGTATAATTCAAATTAAGAAATATAAGATATGGTCATTCATCATTTTATTGCAGTGTTGCCTATCTGGTAGTGCTTATCAGAACTATTTTTGATTCTTTTCAAATACATAGGATCAAATTACTCTCCTTCAAATTTCCATGTCATTCTGATGGGAACAACTTCACATCATAAGGACCAGGAAATGCTAGTAATTGTACTAAAGCATTTTAAGGGCTCTTGTAAGCAACACCAAAACAAATAAACAAACAAACAAACAAAAAAAACCCAGCAACAACAAAACAAGAACCAAAAAACAATACCCAGTTATGAATGTGAGATACTCTTCCCAGCAGTTCCAGTTACGCAAATAGAAATAGTAAAACAGTTTTTTCTTGTACTTTCAGGAGGCTTTATCTGATACCTTATCTTGATTTCTTTTTGAGAACAGGTAGAGTTATAAGAAAACCCAGGCACCCACTTAATCAATTTAAAGTAAGTGGAAAGATGTATAGGGAAGAATAGTATGAGTTCACCAAAAATTTTAGAGAGACTTTAATGGGACAGAGAAGCTCTAGTGTAACTGGTAAGTGCCCAGTTATATGCTAATTTATTTACCATATTTTTTATTGTGATACTACAATGCATCAGATGCTAATTTAGTAGATATGCAATTGCAAATTAGATTTGGTTCCAATTCCTAATGGTCTTTGCAAAAGGTTAAGCAAAGCTATAAGCATATTATTTCAGATTTTGATAACTGCTTTGATATTAAGTAAATAAACTATATGAGAAAAGATGATCAAATAGGGACATGTAAATATAATGTTCTCCTTGTATCATCATGATTTAAGATTTCTGAAGATGAAAGGAGCCAGTTACTGAAATACTTCTTCAGAAGGAGAGTTTTCTTTGTAAAGTTTCCCGTTCCTTTAACGACAATGTAGTCATCAAGTGTCCAACTCAACCTACTTTGATGACACATCCAAAGTCAGCCAAATGAGATGAAGGGTGGGGCTCAGGAGAAAACAGCCAGACAATCATTTAGCCTATTTTATTCCAAGCCTTTCAGCTGGACTCTAGCTTTCACTTCAAACTGATTTGGTGGGAGATTTTTTAGAGATTTGGGATAGTAGCTAGAAAAAAAAGCACTCTGCTTTTCTTGGTATGTTTTCTGGGCTCTGTTGTCATAAGTTCCTGTGGCAACACTGAATTTGGGACAATTAAAAAAATTGAGATGCTATCTGCAATTCTCTTTAGACAGCATACCATCAATTAGTAAATAAAATGTGATAATTAACAACACTCAATATATTAGATAACATAATGTAGCTCTATAGTAGTTCAGTGGACTCTATATCCATGTGAGATAACACAGAGAAGGTGGAGTGTTTAGTGGGTCTTAGAGGATCAATGGATTAGAGAGTAGAGTTAATGAAACTAAATGATTTAATTTGCATAGAGAAAAATGTCGCCAGTTCAAGAATGGCTTTGTTCAAAAAAAGAAATCAAATGAGTAACCATGGGTAATTTAGTGAAAACTTTTTCTCCCAAAGAAAGAAGTCCAAAGAGCATGTCTTATTGACAATACATCAGTGGCATCATTTTCCTATATGAAATATGGCCCATTGAATTTTCCTTACTTCTTTTTTTTTCTTTTTGGCCCATTGATTTTTTTAGGCTGAAATGAGCTCATTTTTCCCCCTATGGGGAAAGTATTTTCCTGGAACAAAAAGAAAAATGATTCATCTTTACCTAGTAATAAAAGTTTCCAGCAGTTTTGCATCTGTCAAATCTTGTCAGTTTATTTTAAAACCTAAGCCTGATTATTTATTTATCTTTAAGAGAACTTAAAGATAAATAAATAATCATTTCTGTAGAAGCAATGATTAGTTTTTCTACATCCTTATGCCTGCAATTCACTAATCTTTAAAGAACATTTCTCTACCTTTTCATATGCAGTAATATCATCAAAATGCAAGGTCAGTCCTTTGAAGTGACAATCCCAATGCAATAGATGAATGGTCAGATGGCAAAGCCCAGATTATAGATGACCTTGGGAGCTAGGGTCTTGAAACTCTCAAGGAAACAATTATGAATGCTTTATATCATGGCAACAAGTCCTTGTCCTAAATTTTGGTCTGTAGGCACGAACTGTTTTCTAATAATTCAGGGAGAAAATGGAAGAACTGACAAAGCTGTGTACATCCTTTCTATAATCCATACTAATAAAAACACAAATAATTCAAGAGAAGTTTTTAAAATGCCACCTTTCCTCATTCTCCCAATCAGACAGATATGGAACTTGGGAAGAAGTTTGGCTTGTATCATAATGACAAGTTTTATAAAATGATGCATTATCTTGTTGATGATTTTTATATTCAAATGCCTTTAAGAATCATGATGCAGTTGTGAAAGTCATTTTGCTAAAGAAAAAAATCTAGAATTAAAAATTAAACAACTTAAATTTATCTATCTAATCTATCTATCCACATATCATCTCCCAAACTATATTAATTTTCTTAATCTTTACATTTCTTGGTGTCTCTGTCTTCTCATCACATACACACACACACACACACACACACACACACACACACACACAATAAAGTTATGTGAATCTCACTTTCTGGTATGTCAATTATGTAGATCGCTAATCACAAGTTTTTGGAAAAAAAATCCAGTTCTTCTAAACTTTGGTTTCTTTACTATTAAAAACAAATGATATCAGCTTGAACTCCCTACAATAACATGCCATTGTTTCCGCTCTGTTAGTTAGAACAAGTGTTCATTAAACTTGTTATGTCTACACAAGAACTATGTGGAGAGTACCTGACATTGGGAATTTTAAGAAAACAAACAGTTACATCCCCAAAATCCAAACACCCCACTTTCTACAACTATGTCCCTGCAACTGAAGACTACTTTAATTTCTCTTTTTGTATTTTCTCTTTCATAATCACATCTTTCTCAATTTATAAAAGAAAGTTAAACTTTTTATCAGTCGAAAACCTAAAATTAGATTTCCAAATTTTCTTTGTTAGGAAATATATGACAGTATTTTGCTTGAAAAAGAGAGAGTTCGCCAAATACTTAGTGGTCAAAAGAATAAACTGCGATCATCAGCATACCATCTCACAAAGAATTTCAAGAGTCCCACTGCTCGAGCACACAGTAGAATGTACATCTTGCCAATGACTTGTAAGTTGAGGGGACATATGCCATTCCTGGGCTGGAGTATTTAATTGCTGAAAACATTTTTCTTTTTACCACTCTGATTAGCAAATTTATTATGCTAGTTGCTCTGACAGTCAAAAGACATGAACCAGAATCCACAACTGACTAGGATTGAATTCACAGAAGATAAGAGAAATATTTTTGTTTGGTTGCTTGCCTTCTTACTTGCTTTGGCTCCTAAAATTATGAGGTTGCAAATTACCTCCTCATAGCCTGATCCTTTCTGACTGATATCATATTTTATTACATGAAAAAAACTGTGCAAACATGAAAGGAAGAATAGAAATGATGATGGATACGTAGCAGTTATCTAGGGAGGTAACCTCTTCCATCTCACTAGGAGGTACATTTTAAATAATATTTAACTTTGAAATCTTAATAATTTTTTTCAAAATTCATATGACATATTTAAATTGTAAAAAAATTGTGTATTAATAGCAGCAACAACTGCCAAAATAAATTTTATAGCGCTTAGAAACTTGTCTTAAAGGAAGTTCAAAATATATTTTGATTTATACATTGTTTATAATTTGTCTAAGAATATAATAAGATTATCAATAATAGTCTCTTCAGCATGAACATATGTATTTGGGAAAAAATACAAAATATATTTATATATGTCAAAAATACTTGGTATGTATAGCAGAATAGAAGCAGAAAAAATAAGCATGTAAAATCTTAAACTTTTCAAAAAATTTTCATGTATTTCTATTGCGATTTTATTAGATACATTTAGACAAAAATAAAATTACATCTTTTTAACTTGAAAATTTATGAGAGATTGAAAATTTCATCCATTGAAACTTATGGCAAAAATTTTAGACATCAAAGTGTAAATGTGAAATAAGGTACATATATATACAACATTTTAAAAAATGAGTATTTAAGCTAAATACTTGAAGACTCTTGGTTAGAAATATGAGGCATGAGGCTTAAGACATTTCAGAATCAGTGCTTCTAAAGAAGAAACTTAAAATCTGAGGTTGATGGATTCGTTATATACCCTGGACTGCTATGGTTCTAGTTCTTCGGGCTTTCATCATTTAGTCACTGATAAAATATAGAAAAGGAGACAACAAAATATGACAAACTGATAACCACTTGGGGCTACTAAATATTACCAGAAGAGAGGACATATTTAATTTGTTTTTTGGTCAATCTTTGGGTTTGAGGTCAGACCCCAGCCTGGAGGGAGGCAGCAGAGACCCAGTCATAAAATCAAAGGAGGTAAGAGCAAATCATATAAAGAGGTGATTCTCTGAATTGAGAGTGGAGAGCATGAGAGATAGTCTACCTTTATCAGTTTTCCTTTGATCTGGTCCCTATAATGTTACAATAAAATGACTATAGAATGGTTTCAAAGTCAAGTTTCCACTTGACCTTTTGTGGCTGCATTAATCTCATTAGAAGGGTGGGACAGTGAATGAGTTTCCTAGGGCTGCTCTAACAAATTACCATAAATTGAGTGGCATAAAAGAAGCAAAATTTATTCTTTCTAAACTGTGAAGCCAGAAATTTAAAATCAAGGTGTTGGCCTGAAAGTTCTTTCCTTGAAGATTCTAGAGGAGATTGCATTTTTTGCCTCTTCCAGCTCAGTTTCTGGTGTTTCTAGACATTCCCTGACTTGGGGTTGTATCATCTCATCTTTGTCTCTATGGTCACATTGCCCCTTGTATCTGTGTCTTCTCATCTTTTATCTGCCTCAAATTTCCCTCTATTTTAATTAAAAAGGTGTGGGGTACAATTCAGGGTTAGGCATACAAACATTGATTATGGAGGTACCCTTGCTGATGAGGTGTACTTCTCCCTCCCCTGGCAGTTTCCTTCAACTGTCAATCCCACTCCCTCTCCCCTGACAGTTTTCCACTACTGCCAATCACTTTCTTATAATATTATAATTGTTCAAGTTCCCCTTATGAATGAGAACATATGGTACACTGTTCTTTGTTTCTGTGAGAGATCACTGAGTATGATTGATTCTAAATCCATTCAAGTTGCTATGAAGTCCATACGTTTGTCCTTCTTTATGACTGCATGATATTCCATTGTGTTTATGTACCACATTTTTAAAAATCTAGTCCAGCTTTGATAGGCAGCATGGTTGGTTCCATGTTTTTGCTATTGTGAATAGAGCTGCAACAAACATATGTGTGCAGGTGTTTTTTTTGTAGTGTGATTTTAGTTTCTCCAGTATACTCCCAATAGGGGAATTGCGGATCTGATATAAGGTCAATTTCTAGTTCTGTCAGAAATCACCACACTGTCTTCCAAAGAGGTTGCACTAGTTTGCATTACCACCAGCAGTGTAGAGTCGTTCCTTTATCTCTGCATACTCGCCAGCATCTGTTGTTGTTTGCTTTGTTAATGATGGTCATTCTTACTGGGATTAGGTGGTACCTCAATGTCTATTTTTTGCTATAAGAATATTTGTCTTTGGATATAGGGTTTAAGATTCACTCAGAAAATCCAGGATAATCTTATTTCAAGATCTTAATTATTTTTGTGAAGACTTTCTTATCCACCTCTTTCTCCTCTTTCATAGTAAGGTCACATTCTCAGATTCTGAGAATCAGGACATGAATATGTCTTTTGGAGTCTACCCTTCAACCCATTACAGACAGCAAAGTAAGGTAGCTGCTTTCTGCACTTACCAACACCTGGAGGGAGACTGCACAGCAGAATCTCAGAATTGTGTATATAGGATGGGGCAGCTTCTAAAGTGGTGGGTAGCAAAGGTTAGAATAAACCTCTCAATAACCCTCTTTTTTTCTCTGCTTATCATCTATTCCACCACAATCATGCTGGAAAATTGAGAAGGACAGTTTAATGGCAAAGTATTAATAGAACCCTAGAGTTTAGACGTGGTTGGAAAATTAAGTGAGTTAAACTTTGGACTTTTCTAAACACGATGTCCATCTCCTGTCAATATGAAAAGCAGCAGAAAATCCTCCTCTTGCTCTTTAATTCCTCTATTCTTTCTTCCTGTAGTTCAGGCTGGCAGAGGGAAAGTTCCTTTCTTAGACAAGTTTGTTTTCAGTTCCTGCTAAGTCTTCTGACCCCCAAAATGTGGTGGATTTCTGCAGAGCAAATCCCAGACTGTGATTTACACTTCGTTTCTTCAAACTAAGAATCTGCTTTCTAAAAGTGAATTATCAATGGGAACTGTGGAATTCCTTCCTGATTTTCTGCTGAAATGTAAGTCCTTCTTGAGCTTAAGTGCAGGAGTTTGCAGGATGTACACATTTACATTCTAGATTCACTGAAACACAGGGTGAGATATAAAAATGGCACTGCATGAACTGAATGTAAAGCCAATCAGAAAGCATGGACAACAATAGTTTCAAAATGAAAATATGAGGATCTCTGCTAGTATGAACAATTTAGCATTGACAATGTTGTACCATCTTATAACAACATTAATAGTAACGATGGGTGCTAATAACAGCTGCATTTATTGAGTGTTCACTGTGCGTCAAGCACTGCTCTAATATTTTTGTTTCCCTTTCCTATTTAACCTATGAGTTAAATTTTATTGATATTTTTATTTGAAGTACGAGGAGAGTGAAACAAAGAAAGGGCATGTAGCTTTCCCAGGATCATCAGAAAAGGACAGATTAAAAAAAATATTATATGCAGTATTTTCATGCTTGCGGAGTTAAAGTCCTCCTATCTATAGTCAGATACTGTATGCACACACACATACACACAATCACTCAGACAAAACGTCTATAATTTTGTTTTTGAATGGCTGAAATCAATGGACTTCTATATTATAGCTGTAGTTATTCTAGCTAGTAGTAAGGCGGTACTTAGATAGACCATTAACAATGTAAGTGTAGCATCTTTATCTGCAAGTAACATGGTGAAATATTAGTTTTATGTCTATAAGTTTTACTGCTTTATCTTTGACAAAGTCTGAAATAGTACGCTGGTGACATTTTAAAAAATTAGTCTTCCGCATTTAAAGACCACTCACTATTGTCATCTATCATTGTTCTGGAAATGTCACATTGATTTTATCCTCCTTGCAATAAATGGTAACATCCAAAAAAACAAATAATGGCCTGACACTTCAAAATCAGCTGCCAGTCTTGGGTAGAGCAAAAATGAATAAAAGGGCAATTTTATTTGAAGGACAGGGAGTGAGAATGAAAAAGAGTGCAAGCAACGCTCTATCAGACACTGACAATATTGACAATGGTTCAAAGTAACCTAAATTATAATATTTTGTCTTTTCTATTTGAGACATGTCATATAAATGATAAATATAGCATGTCATATCATAGGTCTATTAAATTTTGCAGATCATGGTAAATTTCCTGAAAATAGATTTAGATATAGGACCATATAAAGATTGAAAATTGAAAAATCAATATACATGGAAGGCAGATTACTTCTAGAAAACATATTCTGGGATTCTCATGGAACATGTCACATTAATGATGTGTAATCAAAGGTAGAATGTCAGAATTATTTGGAATGTTACCAAAACATCCTGATATGAGTCAAGTGAATTTGAATTCTTGTGGGTACTCAACAAAATGAGACATTGACCAAGAAGTCTGGACCCAGAATTTTATTGCCAAACCCTTCCATGGATGACTGTTGATTTTAGACAGATAACATGAACTATTGATAACATAGCTTCTTCGTTCATCAATGGCATTAACAAAATATGGTCACTCTGACCAAGTTTTCATTATTCTTAATTTAGTGTGCATGGAACTGTGGCTCAGATTCCCTATATTCATCTAATATTCACCAAAGTTTGGAAACCTTTGCTTAGAGTCAGTCACCATTGCAGACACAGGTAGGGAGGAAGCTATTCATGTGTGAGTGAACAAAAGTTTCAAGTTGAATAATAGGCAAGGGGATGTGTTGAAAAGATTTATTTTTTTCCCAAAAGGTTTTCTGACATCTATTTGGAAATCTCCGTGTAAAGGAGAATGTGGAGATAGTACGGTGGTGTCAAGATGGTAGATAACACTGTGAGAGAGAAGGCTGGTGGACTTTTAATTTTTCTACCAGGGTGGAGAAAGGCTGATCTCAGATAACCATTCATCTATCAAATATATATACATATATATATATACAATTTTATAATATATTCTCTCTATTCCACTCAAAGGAAAATTCACATTAAAAAGTACTGGAATAGTTAGTCTGTTTCTCCACCCTTCTTGAATCTGGACTGGCTTTGGGAATTGCTTTGACCAATAAAATGTAATAGGAGAAATGTGTGTGATTTTAAGCCTGAACTTCATGAGACTTTGTATGCTTCACCCATATCTCATGGAACCCTGCTAACATATTGATCATTTTGCATAAACCTAATGGAAGATGAGAGATCATGGGAACTAGGTTTAAGAGGCCATAGCTGAAGTCTTCCCTAAACAAACCAATCCGTGTTAGTCTGGAAGTTGATCTTGGCCACATGAATAGCCAGACACATGAGATTCCAAATCAATCTAGATGAAAACAGTCCAACTTGTTAACTCACAGAATAGTTAATTAAATAGTTGTTCTAGTAAGCTACTATATTTGGGGATTGATGGTGTTCCAGTGAAAGTTAACTGATATAGACACTATTTTTCAGGATATACAAATGTTCCTCCAATAATCATATAGAGTTGGAATGTCTATGGTGGTAGTAATCAGTGCAAACTAATACACAACTGTTCATTTATCCCCTCAAAAAACATTTATTTGTGCTTATACTGAAACAGACACTGTGCCCAGATATGGATATAAACTGAGTATATAAAATAGACATGCTATTTCCCTTTATGATTTATATAGTCCATTGGACTTATTTATATCAAAGGAAGTAAACTTAGTTTTATGTAAAGGATAGACTACTCAATTAACGGACATTTCTGAATTCATCACTTTAACAATTAATGTATTTTTGTGATCTAGACATTGTGAGAGATACTGGGAATATCAAGGCAAACATACACAGTCCTTGCCCATGTGAAGTTTAGACACTGTAAAGATTGACAATATTCTCCTTCCCAGTATAGGCACAAGCCAAGATTCTACTTAGAAGTGTGTATTTTAATAGCCAGAAATTGCAGATATGGGGGCTTCTCGCCAGAGATAACTGAAGATGCTAAGGTCAAAAAGGCAAACTGAACCCAAAACAAATCTGGAGACTCAAAATTCTAAAGCCAGAGGGAGTTTGGAATGGACATCAAATACAAAGAAACCCTATATGGAAATTGAAATCAAATGTTGAGCGCTAAAGATTTAAACTAGCAAGACCCACCAAGTGAAAACAGCAGAGGGGGAACTAGGCAGCAGAAGGGATCTAAACAATGAATTTCAAATCACTTCTGATGTGCTCCGAGCTCACTAAGGAGCTGCAGAGGTTAAGAAAAGTCTGGTCAGGTAGATTTATGCCTCTACAGTCTCCACTTTGGCTTGACAGGAAGTGTTTCCATTGCCAGTAAACATGCTTAGATGACACTGGCGTAGCGGATCAGTGGGTTGACAAAGCCAGCACAGGCAATGTAAGGTGCTCATATGTGCACATGTGACTTCATGGTATGACCCAGTTGCAGAGTTATTTAATCATTTCTGGCTTTTGATTTAAAGTGATAGACGTGCAATTCTTCCTTCCACTTGAGTACTTAGAGGTTACTGTAGGGTTATTAATAGGCCTACTTTCAATATTGCTGTGTCTCAGGCAGGTCTTAGAAGAGAAAGAGAGATGGAAAAACTTGTCAGTGGAGTAGTCAGAGCACACACAACATTTATCTTTAAGATTGCCATTTCATATATCACCATAACTGATTTAATTATAATAATAAAACTTTAAAATATTACAAAAATTACTAAAACGTGATAGAGCTAAGGAGCTGCAGAGGTTAAGAGCACATGCTGTTGAAAAAAACTGGTGATCACATGCTATTGAAAAAAACTGGTGCCAAAAAACTTGCCTGATTCAGGGTTGCCAAAACACACACACACACACACACACACACACACACACACACACACACACACACACAAACATGCATAGTGTATTTGCAAAGCACTATATTTATTTTAATCAGATATGTGCTTTATTTTTTTTTTTATTATAAAGATGTGGGGTCCAATTCAGGATTCGGTTTACAAACATTGATTATGCAAGTACCCTTGTTGATGAGGTATGTCCCTCCCCCCCAGCAGTTTCCCTCAACTGTCATTCTCACTTCCCCTCCGCTGACATTTTCTGATTACTGCCAAACACTTTCTTATAGTATTATAAGTGTTCAAGGTCCACTTATGAGTGAGAACATATGGTACTCTGTTCTCTGTTTCTGTGATAGATCACTGAGTATGATCAACTCCAAATCCATTCAAGTTGCTGCAAAGTTCATATATTTGTCCTTTTTATGGCTTCATGATATTCCAATGTGTATATGTACCACATTTTCTTTATGCAGTCTAGCTTTGATGGGCAGCATAATTAGTTCCATGCTTTTGCCATTGTGAATAAAGCTGCAACAAACATATGTGTGCGGGTATCTTTTTTGTAGAGTGATTTGAGTTCCTCCGGGTATATTTCCAATAGGGGAATTACTGAGTCATATGGAAGGTCAATTTCTAGATCTTTCAGAAATCGCCACACTGTCTTCCAAAGACATTGCACTAGTTTGCATTCCCACCAGCAGTACAGAAGCGTTCCTTTTTCTCCACATCCTCACCAGTATCTGTTGTTGTTTGTTTTATTAATGATGGCCATTCTTACTGGGGTTAGGTGGTTTCTCAGTGTGGTTTCGGTTTGCATTTCTCTGATGATGAGTGAGGTTGAGCATTTTTTTATGTGTCTGTAGGCTGCCCATATATCTTCTTCTGAGAAGTGTCTTTTCATGTCTTTTGCCCACTTTTTGATGGGGCTGTTTGTTTTTTTCCTTTCAACTCGTTTGAGTTCCTTGTAGATCCTAAATGTTAGGCCTTTGTCAGATATACAGTTGGCAAATATTTTTTTTTTCATTCTGTGGGCTGTCTCCTTGCTCTCTTAATGGTTTCTTTTGCTTTGCAGAAACTCATTAGTTTGATGAGGTCACACTTGTCCATTTTATTTCTTAAGGTATTTGCCTTTAGGGTTCTGCATAGGAATTGGTTGCTGGTTCCAATTTCCATAAGGATGTCTCCTGCATTTTCTAAGATTCTTATAGTTTGAGGTTTAACGTTTAGGTCTTTGATCCATTTAGAGTTAATTTTTGTGTATGGTGATATGTAGGGGTCTTGTTTCAATCTTCTGCATGAGGACAGCCAGTTTTCCCAGCACCATTTACTGAATAGGTTCTTATCTCTCCAGTGGTGGTTGTTGGAGGCTTTGTCAAAGATGAGTTGGTTGAGGAATTGAGGCTTTGCTTCCAGAATCTCTATCCTGTTCCATTGTTCTATGTGCCTGTTCTTGTACCAATACCAGGCTGTTTTGATTACTGTAGCCTTATAGTAAAGTTTGAAGTCTGGAAGTGTGATACTTCCTGATTATTTCTTTTGCTCAGGATTGTTTTGGCTATTCATGGTCATTTATGTTTCCATATGAATTTCTGTATTGTCATTTCCAGGTCTGAGAAGAATGATGTTGGTAACTTAATGAGTATTGCATTGAATCTGTAGATTGCCTTTGGTAGGATGGACGTTTTAACAATGTTGATTCTTCCTATCCATGAACATAAAATATTTTTCCATTTGTTTGTGTCTTCTTGGATTTCTTTGAGCAGAGTTTTGCAGTTCTCATTGTAAAGGTCTTTCACTTCTCTGATTAGGAAGATACCGAGTTATTTCATTTTTTTGTGGCTATTGTGAATGGGATTGTGCTTTTTATTTTGGTCTCTGCCTGCTTGTTGTTGGTGTATAGGAATGCACCTGTCTTTTGCACATTTATTTTATACCCCGAAATGTTGCCAAAGTCCTTTATCAGTGCAAGCAGATTTTTGACAGATTCTCTTGGATTTTCAAGGTATAGAATCATATCATCCAGAAAGAGGGATAACTTGATTTCTTCTTTTTCCTATTTGGTTACTCCTGATTTCCTTCTCTTGTCTAATTGCCCAAGTTAGAACTTCCAACACAATATTGAACAAGAGGGGTGTGAGTGGGCAGCCTTGTTTTGTTTCAGTTTTCAGGGGAAATGTTTCCAGTTTCTGTCCATTTAGCAATATGTTAGCTGTGGGTTTATTGTAGATGATACTTACTATTTTTAGGTATGTCTCTTTTATACCGAGGTGTTTGTGGGCTTTTATCAAGAAGGGATGCTGGATTTTAAAGTTTTTTCTGCATCTAATGAGATGCAGAAAAATTTTTGATTTAAATTTTTGATTTTTGGTTCTTGTTTTTACATCTATAGATGTATTTAATGACATCGATGGTCTTGCAAATGTTGAACCAGCCCTGCATTCTGGGGATGAAACCTACTTGGCCATGGTGGATGGTTTTTGAGATGTGTTTTTGGATTCAATTTGTGAGGAATCTTGTTGAGGATTTTTGCCTCTATGTTCATAAGCGATATTGGCCTGTAGTTCTCTGTTTTGGTTGGATCTGTACCCAGTTTGGGTATCAGTGTGATGTTAGCTTCATAAAATGATTTGGGGAGAATTCCATATTTCTCAACTGACTGGAATACTTTCAGTAGGATTGGCATCAGTTCCTCCTTGTACGTTTTGTAGAAGTCTGCTGGAAAACCATCCGGTCCAGGGCTTTTGTTGTAGGTAGTTTTCATATGACAGAGTCAATTTCCTGGGTTGTTATTGGTCTATTTAGTGTCTCAATGTCTTCTTGATTCAACATGGGGGGTGGGGAGGGGAATTGTGTGATGTCAGAAAGTTCTCCATTTCATTTAGGTTATCAAGTTTGTTTCCATATAGGTGTACAGAGTAATCTCTAATAATCTCTAATATTATTTGTATTTCTTCAGGGTCAGTTGTGATTTGATCTGTTGTATTTCTGATTATATTTTTGGGGGCTTTTTCTCTCTTTTTCTTGCTCATTCTGCCTAGGGGCCCATCAACCTTGTCAATTCTTTCAAAGAACCAGGTTTTTTTTGTTGTTGGTGTTTTGTTGGTTTTTGTCTTCTATGTTCTGTATTTGGGCTCTTATTTTTGTGATTTGGATTCTTCTGCTTAAGTTGGAGTTTTGGTGGTCTTCTCTTTCCAGCTGCCTTAGGTGATTTGTTAGGTTCTCAACTTCTGAACTTTCCATTTTCTTGATGTGTGCTGGTAGAGACATAAATTCCATTCTGAAAACGGCTATCAGGGCATCCCAGAGATTTTGGTAAGATGCTTCTTCATTTTCATTTGTTTCCAGGAATCTTTCCATTTCTGCTTTGATCTCAGTGTTGACCCAGTAGTTTTCATCATCATGCTATTTTGTGTCCTTGTCATTGTGGGCTTTGGGGAAATGTTGTTGGTGTTGATATTTATTTTTATTCCACTGTGGCCTGAGAATGTGCAAGGCAAGATTTCAACCATATGAAATTTGTTTTTGCTTTATTTATGGTCAAGGGCATGATCAATCTTGCAGTATATTCCATGTGGTGATGAGTAGAATGTATATTCTGTGGCTGTTCGGGGGAATAATCTGTATTAAGTCCATTTGGTTGAGTGTCAAGTTTAGGTTCTGGATCTCCCTGTTGATTATTTTGCCTCGATGATCTATCTAGAGCTGTCTGTGGGTTATTCAAGTCCCCTGCTATAATAGTGTTAGAGTCAATATCTTTTTTAGTTTTCTTAATAGTTGCCTTACAAGTGTTTGTGCTCCTGTGTTGGGTGCGTTTATGTGTAGGATGGTTATTTCTTGTTGATGGATAGAACCTTTTATCATTATGTAGTGTCCTTTTGCATCTTTTTAAATTTTTGATAGCTTAAATGTTGTTTTGTCTGATATTAAGATTGCAACTCTTCTGCCTTCTTTTGTGACCCATTTGTCTGGAAACTCATTTTCCAACCTTTAACTTTGAGTCTGTGTGCATCCCTTGAAGTGAGATGAGTCTCCTGGATGCAGCAAATAATTGGGTCATGGTTTCTTCTCCAGCCCACCATCCTGTGTCTTTTCAGTGGTGCATTTAGTTCATTTACATTCAGGCTGATTATTGAAATATGATTGGTTATCCCTGTCATGAGGTTCTTATAAAGTTTTTTCTTTGCTTGTTTTCTTCTGACTTTGGGGTTAATGTATGTGTGTGTTTTCTAGTTTCTTGTTACGCTGTATTCTCTGCTGATTCTGTGCTCTGCTGTTCTCTTGGGAAGTATGTGGTCAATCTTTTTCTTAATTCTTCTGTGCTTAATACCTTAAGTGTCTCCTGTAGAGCTCATCTGGAAACTGCATAATCTCTTAGGGATTGGATGTCTGGGAAGGATTTTAATTCTCCATCACTGATGAAGTTGAGCTTGTCTGGGTAGGAAATTCTTGGTTGAAATTGTTTACCTTTGATGACTTGGAATATAGGGCCCCAGTCCCTTCTTGCTTGTAGTGTTTCTGCTGACAGGTCTGCTGCTATTCTGATGATTTTCCCTGGTAGGTAGTCTGGTCCTTCTCTCTTGTTGCCTTTAAGATTTTTTCTTTTGTTCCTACTTTGTGTAGGCAAATTACCATGTTTCCAGGTGTTGATCTTCTCATTTTATGTCTTGATGTCTTGTGGGGGTTCTCTGTAGCTCTTGTGCTTGACTGGTCACATCTCTGGTGAGAATGCAAAAGTTTTCTTGGATTATTTCCTGGAATATTTGCTCCAAGTAGTTCTCTATTTCCCTTTCTCTTCTGGGATACCAGTCAGGCATAGGTTCAGCCTCTTGATGTAATCACACATCTCTTGTAGGCTTTGTTCTTTCTTTCTGAGTCTTCTTTCTATGTTAATTCTATGTACCGGTTCCCAAGTTCTGAGATTCTTTCTTCAAATAGGTTAATTCTGCTTTCCAGGCTTGTCATTTTGTTATTTATTTCCTGGATTAAAATTTTTTATTACCAAAATTACTTTCACAAGTTCTTTCAGTGTTGCATCTTGTCTTTCTTGAATCCTATTCACTCTTTTCATCCATTGCCTAATCCCTGTCATATTCTGGTAACAGTCTTTGGTGACTTCTATTGTTTGGGCACCAAGGTCTGATTTTTTTCAGGAGTTTTGTCTTTGGTACACTTGAAATTGCTTGATGTGTTCCTTTGATTTTTCCTCATTTGTGACAGACCTCTTGTTTTTCTCTTTAGTTCTGTTATTCAGTGTCAGTGGGAGAGGCTTTCCCTTCTAATGTTTACTCAGACCTCTATTATTCCCTGATCTGGGCTCTGAATTTGTTCTATTTTGAAATAGGATGGTGGATGGATAGCTTTTCTGTCTCTTGTAGCTTTTGAAACTCAAATAAAGTGGGGGACCAGGCGCTAGTAATCAGTTACTACTTCCAAATTACAATGCTCACTTACTGTGGTATGTATTCCCTGAGACCCACTCTCCACTACCACTCTATATGATAATGCAAAGCAGAAACTAATGAAAAGGCAATTGAACACATACAGACACTCCAAAACAAACTGGTATAACAACAAAGCGAAACAAAACAATAAGCAACAAAAAGACCTCCCCCAAAACTAAACACACACACACACACGCTGCCTAGCACAAAATGAATAGAGAAGAAAAACAGAAAGACCAAAGGGGTAAAATAAAAGAGATTCAGGTCAAACCCTCACATCTCTATTGACATACCCCTTAAAGTATAAAAAATGAATATAATAAAGACCTAGAAGAACAAAAGAACAAAAACCAACAACCACAACAAAATCAAAAGATGAACACTCAATCATTCACAGACACACATAAACAGAAAACAGCAAATAAAAGAAGAAAGAAAAGGAAAAGAAAAATAAAGAAAAAATTTTTGCGGGGAAGATGCAGATCAAACCCTCACATACACATTCATGCACAAAGAAAAAATATTTTAAAAATAGATAAACAAGCAGTCAAAAAAATTTTAAATTAAAAAATAATTGAAAATTTAAAAAACAGAACAGACAAAAATCTGCCCTCTTGGGGCAGGCTCCATAATTGTTCCTCTATTCAGCTGTTTCCTGCAGAGCCACCTCTTTCACTCTCTCCTCAGGGAATGAAGCAGAGAAGGAGGAGGGACAGTGGAGGTGGGTAAGGCTGCGGGCCTACCCTCCCACTCTCCTATGGTCAGGGAGATCTCTGGTCGGGAGGCACAGGCCTGTCTCTTCCGCAGGTATGTACTCTCACTGGGTTGCCACAGCCAGACCTATCCTGGAATGGAGATTTTCTACTGCCACTGATGTCCAAGCTCTGCCTGGGTTTGTCCTTCTCAATCGTGGCCAAGCTGTGTGGATCTGATATTCAGAGGATTGCTGGGGAGGAGGGGGTTTGCATCAGTCCCAGACTCACCACTGATCTCTTTGGAGTTCTTCCTCCTTTTCTGGCCACACCCTTTGTCCTACAGCTGGATCAGGGTAGGGGATGGGGCGCCTGGAACTCAGCACTCATCAGGTCCCTCTGAAATTTGTGCTCTCAGGATATTCTCTTTGGGGCATGATCAAGCCCTAAGTAGTTGATCCGCCAGTCACAGAGGTCAGATCTGTTGCTCTATGGTGAATAAATCGGAGCAATTTCCTGCCCCACCTTCAATATGGTTGTGGGGTGCCTCTCTTGTCCTCTTCCATGGAACTTGCCTATGGACTCCGTCCGCAGCCCCTTCCAGCACCCTGCAAGATGCTGAAGTCACAAAGCACTATAAAGTGCAATAAAATGAGATATGATCATAACTCTATACATCTGTCCCTAAACTGCAGCGATTACCCTGTGGTTACTGTTTTCTAACAAGGTCAACAGTGAGGAAAAAAAGGGTGTTAGATGAAAAGAAAAGAACAGCTAAAATCTACCACCATCTTTGCAGCTGTCCCTCACTATATTTAACCATAATAACACATTTAGAAAGAGTAATGGCTGCTGCTTCTCTTCCAGTTTTCAAATTTCATGTAATTTCCTCTTTTGGTCAACTCTGATCAAAGCTGTAATCTCAGCTAAACCAAGTTGACATGGTTCACACTACCACAGTTGCTGTATATTGGGATAAAGATAATGTTCAGTTAGTTGAAATTATGTTAATGATTTCTGTTCATTTAAACAAACACTTAGAAGAAAAGTTAGTTAGCAGGTATTAGTAGTGGAAGACAGACCTTAATTTGGTCACCATATTGTATCTGAGTCAAGAAAAGGAGATAGTTAAGAAATTAACTAATTATACTGAAAAATAAAGCCCTGTGTCTACATTATCAAAGTAACTTAAGAGGAAAATTTGCCTTATTTTTGTATCAGCACTAATTTTCTTGTGGAGTATGATTAAGTCCATACAAAACATAACAATCTTTTAATTTAAATTAATAAAATTGAGTTGTCTAATTTCCCACATATTCGCTATTATTTACCTACATGTATCCATTCCCCATAGTATATGATCTAAATACTTGTTACAATCATTTTTATTGCATACTGTCATAGAAGTGCCATCATAATCAAATAAAAGAATTTTTCCAGAACTCTGCCAAAATTCGTTGGTGTCTCTTTGTAGTCAACACTCTTCCCCCTCAGTCTCTTATTAACCACCATCTTTTAGTCACTATGGATTTATGATTTGCTAATTTCAAATAAATGAATGCAAATCTTCCATCTTTTGTGTTTGTCTTCTTCACTTAGCATGATGCTCGAAAGTTTCAGCTATGTATCAACAGTTCATTCCTTTTAGTCATTAAGTAGTATTTCATTTACTGAATATGCCACAATTTGTCAATCTATTCAATAGATGATGAACATTGGGGTATTTTCAGTTTGGAGCTATTATGAATAAAGTTATTTTAACAATTTGATACACACTTTTATGAGTGTGTGTGTGTGTGTGTGTGTGTGTGTGTGTGTGTGTGTTTCTTTTCTTTTAGAAAATACCTGGGTGTAAAATAATTGGATTATATAAAATTTATGTGATTCTATGAGAAATTTCCAAGCAGTTTAAAAAAGCAATTTACAATTTTGCATTTCCATCACTAGTATATAAGCATTTATGTTGTTCCACATCCTCCCAAGCATTTGGCATTTCTATGTTTTGTTTTTATTGGCCTCTTTACTGGGTATAGCATTTTATCTCATTGTGGCTTTAATTTGTACTTCTCTTATAAATAAAATTGTGAAGTATATTCCAGTGTGGATATTTGCCATTCATATAACTTATTCGTTAAAGGGCTTGCTCAAATATTCTGTTGCTCAAAAAATTATATTATTATTATTGAATTGTAAAAGTAATTCATATTTTCTGAATATAAGTTCTCAATTAAATATATACTTTGCAAATATCTTCTCTCAGTTTCTATTTTAGTTTTACATTCCTTTAAGTGACTCTAGAATAACAAAACTGTGTAAGTTTGATAACTTCTCATTTGTCTTTTCTTCTAATCCAGATAATGTTAGGTCATTTAGCATTTAACATTATAAGACACTTAAAGAATAAGTTGGATTTTTCAATGTATATCTTTAAAACAATTAAAATTTCAACAGATGCAAGATGGAAAAATTTAATTACATTCATCTCAAAATACTGGCAGAAGAGTAAGAAAAACATGTAAATGATAAAAGGAAATAAATAGTAATTAAATGCAAAATAAGTAGTTATTAAATAGCAAATGCTAATTTTATCATAGAGTCTCAGCAAAACCTAAAACTTTTCTATTAATAGACTAATAAAATTTATAAACTTCAGGCAAAACGTATTGATTAAGACAAAATTTGAATTAACTTATTCTAAAAATAATAAATGTGTTATCACTATAGATCCTGTAGATGCAAAAAAGTAATAACAGGGTTTTAGGGACAAATGCATGTTAATAAATTTATTTACTAGCATACATTTGAAAATATCATTTGATGGAAAAATTTAACCACTTACCAAAACTTACTCAGGCAGAAGTAAAATACCTAAATAGTCTTACAATTATTAAAAAATTGATTTTTAATTTATAAATAACTTTATATAAAAAAGAAAAAGCCCTCTGAATCCGGATGACTCCCTCATTAAGAATTTAAGGTAACAGTAATTCCAATATTATGTTAATTCTTAGAGAGGATAGGGAAAAAGAACAATTTCACAATATATTTTAGTTAACTATCCTAATCTTGATACCAAAACTTTCATAAAGAACTCATAAAGAACAAAAATTATAAACCAATATTTTACATACATGCAAATAAAAAAATTACCAAATTTTAAACTATCTAATGTTACATAAAACAAACAAAAAAATCATTACCAATTGGGTTAATCTCAAGAATGACAGGACAGATTAACCTTCAATATCTCAACGCAGTCTGCCATATTTTCAAAATTAAGGAGAACTATGAGACGACTATATATATATTGAGATAAAACTTATAAAATCAAAATCCACTTAAAATAGCAAATTAAGATTAGAAAAGAACTAATTTAAACTAAATTGTCATTATATATATGATAAGGATATTTATTTTATTAAAAATGCACAAGCACACAAACACTTAAAGCAAAATTCATACTTTATGTTGAAACAAAGCACTCTTTCCAAATTTGAGAATTAGATATAGCTAGACTAAGGCAGTAAAATAAAATACTTCCACACATATGCATATAAATGCATTTGTAATAAGTGAATAAGAAATGATGGATAGGAAAGTGCAAAGAAGAAACAAAAGCTGTTATTATTCACATATGATGTAATTATATATGCAGAAAATACAGAATAATCCACAGAAGCTATTACACTGAATATGGGTGTTCAACAAGTTTATTAAAATTAATTATTTCAAAAATTCATTGTAGCTTGCATATTGCAATAAACACCATACAAATAAAATTTTTAAAACTTATGCTATTTAAAAAAGCATAAACATTACATTTCTGTAAATAAATCTAGCAAATCACGTGCTAGACCACTAAAGAGACAACCAGAAGGTATTATTGAGAGATAATAGAGATAATTGAAAAGTAACAAAAAAGTTAATTTTTACAAATTGGTAGATTCAAATTTTACAGATGCAAAGTATCTTTCACTTATAGACACAATGCAAAAACAAACAAAACCCAAATATTTTATTAGTATTATTATTTGATAGCATGTAATAGGCTGATTTTAAAATGTATGTGTTAGCCGGGCTCGGTGGCTTAGCCTATAATCCCGCGCCTTTGGGAGGCTGAGGTGAGTTGATTGTCTGAGCCCGCGGGTTCGAGACCCGCCTGGGCAGTGAGACCTCATCTCTACAATAAATCAAAAAATCAGCCGGGCATGGTAGCGCATGCCTGTAATTCTGGCTACTTGGAAGGCTGTGGCAGAAGGATCGCCGGAGCCCAGCGGGCGAGGCTGCCGGGAGCGGCCACTGCACTCCAGTCTGGGCGACAGAATGAGACTCCAACTCAAAAAAATAAAATAAAATGTATGTGCTAAGGCAAAGTACAGAGAATAGTACCTTCATTCTTGAATAAGACACAGTAAGATGATGGGACTTATACTACCAAAATATAAATCCAATTATACCACTACAGTAATTCAGGTAGTGTGACTATTGCTTTAAGATAATTTAATAGATGAAGAGAAGAAAATAAAAGACCTGGAGTAATCCATTCATTGGTAGACATTCGATATTTGATTTATGACAAGGTAACAGTTAAGAACTCTATCTATGATACCAGTTATATAATATTCCCAAACAGGAAAAACAGAACTGTTCTATTTAGAAATGTGTATTTCATGTGGTAAAAAGACAAGTAAAAATGTCGAACTTGATGTTTTCTCACAGCTACTTTCCAGCATGGGAGATTTTTTTAAGTGGGGAGACACTAGGAAAACTTCTGATGTACAAAGAATAATCTGTTTTTGCCTAGGTTGACAGTTAAACAGGAGTGGCTTTTTAGAAAAATCAAATTCTACATTACTGTTTAATGGAATTATCTGTATGTATATTCTACTATGAATTTTAAAAGTCATACAGAAAGCAAGTGATTGTAAGTTCAAAAAGAGTCATGTTGTAATTCCAGCTCCCCTGCATTTTGCCTGTATGTCCTCAAACAATTGCTTATTCATCCCTAATGCATGAGTATCTGGCTCCGTGAAATGGATATCTGTTTGCATTATTGTTATGAGGATTCTAGATACTTGGCTATCCAGGGTCTATTGCATGCTGGAGTAACAGTCACTGAGTGTTTGTGACTCCTAGACTGCATCCATAGTACTTTATAGGTAATAACTCTTTTAATCTCACATCTACCCTTTCAGATAAGTACTATTATAACAGAATTTCCCTATAACTATGACACATTCATTTGGAATGTAAATTCTGGGAGTTATCCTACAAATCTACATGAGGCAGAGACATCTCTATCTTGTTTACTATTAAATCCAGTATTAGATTAACATGTTTAAATTCTAACGTCAGAGTAGGCTTATGACTAGTGGTAGATACAGGTCACTGTAAACTATCTACCTGGGCTCACCATTTGTTTGTTCAGAACAACACAATTAAACTTTAATTGAGGGAAGAAGAATTATCTAGGGATGACACAAGTTTAATGCAATTATGCTCTCTTAACCATCTCATAAATTCTTCTGAGGGGAGATAAACATTTTGTTGGAACAAATTCTGATTAGAGAAGTTGTCAGTCCTTGTAGAACAAGAATGTTGAGCTTATGTCCAGATTTTGAGAATGTGATTAAAAGTATGCTACAGGAGGCAAGAAAAATGATATGGTTGCTTTTGATAAGAAGGCAAGAATGAAGGGGAGAACGGAAGGGAGAGAAGAGAAGGAAAAGAAGGAGGAGGGAATTCGCCATTTTTCAATACCGTTATTAATACTCACAAAATTCTTAGTGTAGTGACTGTAAATTTTTGTGAATATAATTTGAAAAGCTTAGTTCCATGTCTTTATTGATATGGGGCAAAACATCATGTGAATATAAAGCTATAAGACAGAGCATATCCTGAGAAAGCAAAAACTCCAGAATTTGCAGACATCCTTGGAGAGAAGTTTGTCCTGATTCCCACTATGAGGGTAGGAGCATGAGATAAGGTCATGAAGGTGTCCAAGGAACAAGGGGGTTTGGAATTAATCACAACTGGGTTTTGGAAAAATAAAGATAAAATAGCAATTGAAAAATGCTAACAGACTGGAGTAATTCAAAGTCTTCATGGAGAAAGTAGTAAAGAACATTCCATCTTATAAAAATAAAAATAAAAACTTGAAAATATTGAACTTTCAAATGCAACTTTTGAAGGTTTTCATAATAAACATAAAAATAAGTCTTCTACAATTTTTATTTCATCTGTAATAAGCCCTGGAAAGTGACATAAAGAAGAATGCCGGATGCAAACCCACCTCCTCATTCTGCGGCACTAAGACTTTCCTTGGAGGTCATACACAACACTTAGCTTGGAGCTCCCAGGATTATTGATGGCAGCAGCCAGCAGAATAAAAATTCCATAGGTAGGCAGTAAATATTTGAAAAGACCTTTCAGTTTGGAGAATGGTTTATATTGTTGCTTAAAAATGTAGTTGGAGATCCATGGGTACTTACAATTGGGTGCGGCATGTTTTACAAATGATACCCATTTGTCCTGAGCAAGAAACATTTCACCCTGTAAATGTCAGTTTCATAGTGACCAGATATGATGAATGAATACTCTGGCTCCTATTAATATGGAGGTCACACATTTAGAAAAAGAAATTAGAGACCATTGCAAAATTAATTCTTCCTCTCAGTGTGGCTGAAATGATAGGAAAGGAAATAGAGCAAGTTTGCAAAAATTATAAACCATCAAGTTTCTTTCTGAATTTCTCTCTGAGTTTCCAACTTCATAAAGGAATTATCTTAATCACATTGAAAAAAAATAAGAGGACTTGAAATACGATGGCAGATGGAAACTCCGACACAGGGAGGTATAGCATAAATTTCTAGGCACTCAAGCCTGGGATATTGCAGGCATGATTCCATAGCTCAACCCCTGAAAGGAATAATAATTACTATTTGGCTATTTGTCAAGGTGAGGGTTCCACTGGAGGGAACGTCTTATTCAATTTGGGAGCTGAAATTACACAACTGGTGAGATATTAAATAACAGCACAAAGCTGAAAAGGGAAAGACGTCAAGCAAGTAACTGAATTGTAAGTGAGGAATAAGTAGATATAAAATGTGAGAAGGGCCTGAAGGAGTAGGTGGTTGGCCTTTCTGCTGCTAATTTTGGACTTAATCTGATTATATGCAAATTCACATGATTTTTTTGTAATTCATTTATGTGTCTGTTAATGACAAATGATGTCACTTTGCAATTAGCAAGTGTGGTAAATTGATTAATCAACCAACAAATATTTGTTAAGAGTCTAATATATTCAAAGCTAGTGCCAAGTGTTGTAGAGGAAACAACTAGTATAAATTATAGTCTTTATCTTGTAATTTACATGAGGAATAAAACCATACATCCAAAACTAGCAATATTAGACAAAATATGGCACATTATAAATGAATAGTACTACATGTACCATGGAATTTCACAGAGGGAAATTGGTCCTCTCTGCTAAGGAAGAATTCGTGAGGGTACCAGAATACTTACTGCATATTTGAGCTTTGAGGGTCAATTTGCATTCCTTTTTTGAATGTGCCTTTAACATATATGTATAATGTGTACTTGCAGCATTCCAGAAAGGAATGGGACACACAAAAAAGTTGAGTCTGATATTTCAAATCATTTTTCCAATTAGATGAAGTATTTTTCTATCACGTGTTTTGGCAGAGTGAATCAAGAATATCAGCTTCTGCCTTTACACAAAAATCAGTGTATTCCCTCGGGAAAAATTGCTTTACTATATTGTGGCATGTTTCTTCATCCCCTGGCTTTAAATGCAGCCCTGCAGTACACTAAGAAACAGAAAAATCGCAGCAAATATATGTTAAATATTAAACTCTTTTATTTGAAAATTGGTGTGTGAATGTTGGGGTTCATATTTAATCTCCAGTGTTCCTAAAGAAAAGACTAGCTTATATATGAGTTACTGCAAAAATATTTAGGCATCATCATGTTTTATGAAGGAGGCCCCTGAAGCCCCTGGGTAGGGGTTAGAGCAAGGACAGGCACTTTTTCTTGACAAAGGTATTAAGGTATCCATTATAACCTTCTGACCATCAAATTACTCTCTGTTTGTCATACCATTTTAAATTTAAATGGTACCAGGGCCTTAAATGTCAGGATTCCTGTTATAACTTAGACTCTAGTGTCTTTAATTAATGCTTCATGTTCCTGTTATGGTTATTTAGAATTTGCTGAAATCCCTAGAGCCATAAATTTCTTTTACAGGTCTTTGCGGTATGAACTTTAACAAAACAGCTATAAAGGGGTAATAGGCAAGGGCAGTATATCACAGAACAGCAGCAGCAAGATGGGAGAAAGGAGGGAATATTTTGCAAACAGATTAAAAGATTTTGTTTGTGTCGAGGGGTTTGAAACTGAACAAATTGGACATAAAACTTAGGCAAGAAAGCATGATCTCTTTTAATGTCTTGAGTAGATATAAGTCACCATTTTTCACAAGATAGACATTTTCATGGAACTCCTGTTCCATTCAAATCAATTTTATTCAACTGAACACAGTTTCTTTCAATGCCTACTGTGTGTCTAATATTTTCTTGCTGCCATGGAAATTACACAAAAAGAAAAAGGCATGCTCTTGTCTCACTAATCACAAAAACTGGCTCTGGAGACAAGGTTAGCATATATGAAGTAATTATAGACCATTACTACACAGAACATAAATATGCCAAAGTGCATAGAATAGTCTGTGAATTTTCAGTGTCACTGCATCTCAGAAAAAGATCAGTGAGAAACAGAATTATCATGGGATCAACCCTAAAGTAGAAAACATGAAGTGTTTCTTGTAAAATGGATGGCCATTGGAATGTGGAAACACAGGGGAAGGCCATTTCAGAGGAGGGAATCGCACAAACAACTCACAAAGGTGGAATAAAAAAGAACATGACATGGCATTGCGGGTAATAATATGTTTTTAGATTCAGAAAGACCTAGGTATAAATTACTTGCTCTACTATTATATTATGAAAGAGAGGACTAGGTGAACAGAAATAGTATTCAGGATTTTACATATTTCAAAACTAGTTTTAAAAGGTTGAAATTTGAATTAAAATATCAATTTGGGGTATTTTAAACCTAAACCGCTTATATAAGGTAAATAACATATTAATATGCTAAAGTAGTTTTTTGTTGCTGTTTGCATGACAGTCCTTCAAGCTTCCAATAGCTCCCATTTCCTAAAAGAATGAGAAAGGGAAAGATGAGGGAAGAGAATGGGCTGGGAATCCATATTTCTTCTAGAAATTCATAGCACTTTAGGCACAAGAAACAGTGAAGATGAGGTTCCAAATTAAGAATAAGATAAAGTAAGAATTTTTAAAGCAGATTAAAATATTTTGCTTTTATTATATTTGCATTAGGAACTGCTAAGACCTGGTATACATTTTGAGGGATTCATTTGACTGCTGTATGAAGAATTACTGGCTATAAGGAAAGAACAGCACAGATAACATTTCAGGATCCCAGCAATAAAAGGATCTAGAACTAGGATTTGGGAGAGTCAGCAGTGAGAAGAGGATCAAATTAAAGTTTGCCAAGATGCATGCATTTTAGAAGTGAAAAAAAGAAACTTGCTTATTATCAAGTTTTAGATATGAGCTACTGGCTGGAAGATGGTCTGATATACTAAGAAGGATAAAACTGAGACAAGATCATATTTAGAGGTGATGTGGTAGAGTGATGGTTTAAGGGTATTGATTTGGACTTATTTAACTGTGCTAAATGTTAGTTATACAAGTGAACCTGTTTGAAGTACACAGAAAATCTGAAAGGCAAATATAAGACTGTAGAATCAATGGCATACTGTTAGAAAGCATAACTCTGAATGAGAATAATCTAAGGATAAAGCATTATAGAGGAAGAAAAGAAGGACAATTCTGCTTGCAATAATAATGTACTGGGGATAACATAAAAGAGAAAGGATAAGTGAAATTCAAATACCAAGATGGCAAATTAAAAAGAAAATGTGTCAGTAAACAATTTATATGAAAATTAAATTTCCTAATTAAAAGATTGCGTCAAACTGGATAAAATATACAGCTGTTTTTTCTTTTAAAGACACATTCAAAATATAAATATAGAACTGTTGATACTAGGAAGATGGATAAAACAATGCCATGAAAACAATAATAAAAAGTAAACTGATATAACTTGTAATTACATTAACTTCAAATGTCTTGATTCAAAAACAATTATTAAAAATGAAGACAGCCATTTTCATAATGGTAAAAGGTTAAATTCAGAAGAAAGTTTTAACAATCCAAATGTATAAGTACCTAATACAAATAAAACAAAGTTATAAAATTATAAGAGGGAAAGAACCAATTTTTATTCAGTGGAATATTTTTAAAAGCTTTCTTAGTTGCTAGTAACTAATAAAAGAGGTCAAAACTTAACAATGAGAATAAAACAAATTCTATATAATTAGCACATTAACCTAATTGCCATGAATGAGAACAGGACACTTTAAATCTGAGATTTCATTATGTTTTTATGCACGTATAGAACTTGTACAATATTTGTTATCTTGCTGAATTGATTTTTATCTTTATATAATATTCTTATTCATACTTGTCATTTTCTTTTTTCTAACGTCTACTTGCTCTGATAATACAGCCACTTCAGTTGATATTTTTTTTCATACTTTTACTTTTAACCTAATTTTTGTTTTTTATCTGAAGTAAATTTCTTGTAGAAAGTGTTTAGCTTTTTAAATCCTTTCTGCCAATTGATGTTTTTAGACTATTTACATTAAATGAAATTGTTGATATTTGGGACATGGATCTGCAATTTTATTATTTGTTTTCTGTTTGTTCCCTTTGGTTTTTGTTCCTCTGTTTTTGTTCCCTCTCTTACTGTGGGTAACTTGAGAAATTTTAATTATGGACTTGATGTATAAATAGTGTTTTCGAACAGATCTTTTTGTAGGTTTTTTCCTCACTGTTTTCTCAGAGATTACAATATGCATGTGAAACTTGTCACTTAGAATCTTTTATCCTCTCCCTTTATGATATAATTGTTTGAAATATTATCTCTATATACATCAACAATTACATTGAACAAATTTTTGTTTTAAGAAACCAGGATTTATTGAGAGGACAGAAAAACTCCCATAGTGGGAGGAAACCCAAAGGGGTTGTCCCAGATTATTTTATATGTTCTGCTTTTATTTGTCAGACATTATATAAAAATCTGAAGACAAAAGGAATAATTTATTATTTTCTCCCATAATTATTTTTTTGCCATTTATTTATTCTGAATTTTTCTATTATAATTTATTTTCTGTTTGAGTATCTGTTTTAGTCATTCTTATTCTTTTATAGAAGGTCTGTGGGAAACAAATTCTCTTAATTTTCTGTCATCTGATAATGTCTTTATTTCACCTTTATTCTCATAGGATATTTTAGCTGGATATAGAATCAAAATGCCTATAATTTTTTAGTTCTTTTTTTTCTCCTCAGTACTTTAAAAATGTGCCATATTCTTCTTACTTCTAGGATTTCTGATGAAAATCTACTATCATTTAAATTGCTGTTCCCTGAAACAGAAGTTCTCAGGTGAGGGGAGTTTTACTCTCAAGGCTAAATTTGGCATTTGCAACCATTTTGTTGTTGTTGTTGTTGTTTTTGTTGTCACAACTGGGAGATGGGAGCTACTGAGATCTAGTAATTAGGGGGATGGAGATCAGGTATGCTGACAAGCATCCAAAAATGCACAGGACAGACCCCTATAAATTTTTTTTAGCCCAATATGTCATATGAGTTTGAGAAACATTGTCTATAGGTAATGCCATTACTCTCTGACAGTTTTCAAGAGATTTTTTGTATGTATGTCTTTCATTTTCAAGGTTTGATGACATTGTGCTTAACATGGATTTCTTTGAGTTTCCTTGTTTAAGATTGACTCAGCTTTTTAAATCTGTAGATTTATCTTTTTACCAAATTTAGAAGGTTTTCACTAATATTTCTTCACATTTTTTTTCAATATGATATTTTTTTCCTTTTCTTTCAGGAGCTCCAATGACCTGAATGCTATATTCTTTTTAAACTGCCCCAAAGATAGCTGAAGCTTAGTTCTTTTCTCAAAAATACATTTTTTCTGTGTTATTTTATCTAATAATCTCTATTGATCAATATTCAAGTTGCTGATTCCACTGTCATCTCTATTTTACTACTTAGTTCATTCAGAGGTTTTTTTTGTTTGTTTGTTTCTTTGTACTTGTGTTTTTTAATTTTAAAATTTCTGTTTAGTTTGATTATTCTTTATATGTTCCATTGTTTTTGCTGAGACTATTTTTACTTGTTTCAAGAATCTTTGTAATTGCTTATAAGAACCTTTTTTTGGGAGTTGCTTTGAGGTTCCTGTCTGACAATATTAGTGTCACTGTATGTCATTTTTATTGTGTGTCAGTTGCTTTCTCATTTGAGTTAAGATATACCGAATTTTAGAAAATATGTTCCAGATTTTTAATACTAGGTAATAAGACTCTTGTTCATATAAAATCTTGTATGTTACAGATATTTGACTGATTTGGATTAAAAATCCACATCCTGGTTCATATATATAAGATATGCTTCAAATTACAATTTACATGTAAAGCCACTACAGTGCTATTCTGGTCTGTCATAATTGTGTCATTCAGGTAATAGCACTCTATTCAACAAGTTTTCAATCACTAGCTTGAAAAGGAAAGAGATGCTGCCTCGTTACTGCAGAGTAGAGATAGAAATCAACATTCTTTCCATTGATCCTACTTGGGAGGATGCAAGTGCATTACTTTAAAACTGGGCTGAATGTCAGAGCTCTGCCCACAGAGTTTATTATAGAGAAACACCTTTCTATTACTGAAAGCTTAGTCTGGAAATCAGAGTTTCAGCACACTGAAACACAGTGAGGTGTGCACTATGCTATCAATTTATGGTAGTGATTATGTAAGACAGAATTCCACTCATGGACTCTGCTGCCTTAGCACCTACTGAATAGAGTGGAGGTGTGTCTTTCTTCGTAGTGGTCATTTTAAGAACAGGATGGTATGATTAAAATGTTCTTTTATACCATTCTGTATTTGGTATTTTGGTTAAAAAGAGAAAGCAATCACTATGTTTTACTGTACCTATTGGCAGTTCTGGATTGAGAGTTTTTCTTAAGCATTGAGATCAGGACATAAAGAAAACAGGGGGAAAAAAATCAAATAATAAAACAGAGAACTCACTCAAAGTAGGTCTTCAACTTCCCAATTCTTTAGCCTGTCTGTTTTTCTTTTTGATGTTTTAGAGTCTTTTGGTGGTGACATTTATTTATATTTGGATGTTTTGTTTGTTACTAGCAGAGGAACAAAATGAATTATGTTTGTTCTGTATTGCCAGAAATGTTCTCTAAATGAAGCTAAACAAAAAATCAGAAGTAAAAAGATAAATAGAATATTTACATGTTCTCAGAATTAATAAATGCACTTCTATATGGTTCAAAGAAGGAGTTGCAATATAAACTAAAACATATTTTAATTGAAAAATAAAGATAATAATAAATGCCAAAATATATGGACTGCAGCTATAGTCATGCTAATAGAAAAATGCATTGCCTTAAATACATATATTAGTAAATCTTAGAAAATGAAAATCAATTACTTTAACATCCACTTTAAGAAATAGTTTGAAATAAATTATAAAGACATAAGTAAAATTTTTTAAAGTAATAGACTACTAATATAATCAAAATCAATAAAATGTTAAAATTTAGGAAAATTAATAAACTGAAAAATTGTTTATTGTTTCTGATAAACAACAAAAAAACCCACAGATTACTAACAGAATAAATGAAAAAGGAGATGTGGTTGCAGATCTTTCTAATATTGGAAGATTATCATAATATGTAATAAAGCATATATTTGAAAATTTAGATGAAATAGTTTTCAAAAAATAAAACTGATCAAAGCTAGAAAAAGAAGAAAGAATGTGGCGGTTTATATAATTATTGAAGCGATAATGCCTATAATTAAAAATCATAACATTAAAAAACTGTAAGTCCTCAGATGCTTTCACCAGTAAATTCTACCAAACACATATAGGTGAAAGAACACCTTTCTTACAAAAACTATTCTAGATAATTAAAAAAAAAAAAAAAAGAAATTATCGGAACAGGAGGTATGGATTCTACAATCTAAATACCAAAGCCTGATGATGGTATTTTTCTTCTAAAAGACAAATTCCTCGAATATGATCCATAAACTTTTTTTTAAAGATTCCTATACAAATGTTAACACAGTGAATGCAACACCATACATAAAGTTTAAACAAGATATCCAAGTTGGGTTTGTTTTTAAAATACAAGATTGAATTACATGTCAAAAGCCAAATTAGAGTCACTCATCAGATTAACAGAAAAAAGGAGATCATTCATAGATATCAAAAGATCCAGAAGTTACAATTGATAAAATTCAGCTTCCTTTAGTGGAAAAACTCTTAGCAAATTTGGAAAAAAAGAAATTTTCCTTAATTTAATTAAAAATAACCTATTATAACAATGCTGGAAGTATATCTTTCGAAGAAATATTGAAAACCTCCGAGAGCAAAATTTTTTTTTATGTTTTACTAGAAGTTCTAAATAGTGAATTTATGCAATAAATGAAAAGAAAAAATATTGATTTAAAAGAAAGAAATAAAACTGTCAGATTATATATATATATGTAAACCGGGCTCCGTGGCTCAGCCTGTAATCCCGCGCCTTTGGGAGGCTGAGGTGAGTGGATTGCCTGTGCCCGCGGGTTCGAGACCCGCCTGGGCGGCGAGACCTCATCTCTACAGTAAATCAAAAAAATCAGCGGGCGTGGTAGCACGCGCCTGTAATTCCGGCTACTCGGAAGGCTGAGGCGGAAGGATCGCCGGAGCCCAGCAGGTCGAGGCTGCGGTGGCCGGGAGCGGCCCCTGCACTCCAGTCTGGGCGACAGAGTGAGACTCCAACTCAAAAAAAAAAAAAAGAGATATATATATGTATTCAGTTCTATATATAATCTAAAAATTCTACAGATAAATGATCAGATTGCTAAATGAGTTAGGCAAGGTAGCTCGATATAAGATGTGGTAGGCAGAATTTTAATGACGCACTCCCAAGATTCCTGTGCCCTGATTATCCAAGCAAATACTAATGTAGGTTCTATTGTGAAGGAATTTTGTGAATGGCATGAAGATTATTAATCAATTAACCTTAAAATAAAATAGTTAGCCTGGATTATACGTTAGGACCCAATGTAATCACAGGAACAATTAAAAGTAGAAGAGAAGGAAGAAAAGACAGAGATCCCTCCGAGAAGGGGGCAGAGAAGTAATGAAGTAGAAAGCAAGGTCATAGAGATTTAAAGCAGAAGATGGACTTGGCTCACCGTTGCTGACTTTTAAGGCGGAGGAATGAGCCAAACATTTTGGAAGCTGAGAATAAATCCCTGCTAAACTAGTAAGAAAAAAAGGGGAATTCAATCCTGTAACTTGATAGAACTGAATTCTGCTCACAACCTTAATGAGCTTGGGGAAAAAAAAGCCTTCCTCGGCGTCTCTAAAAAGAAATTCAACTGAGCCATTCTACATTCAGGATTCTGACTGATTAAACTGAGAGATAATAAATGGGTGTTGCTTTAAACCACTAAGTTTGTGTAATTTGTTACAACAGCAATAGAAAACTAATACATAGATTGAATATTCAAAAAGAAATTGCATTTTTGTGTATCAGCAACCAATAGAAAAGGAAAATAAATTTTAAGTGATATATGAGCCATTTATAATGCCATATAAATACAAAGGGACAGATGTAAACATAAATTGTTAAAACCTCTAGAGAGGAAATTATATACTTACTTATTTAGAAAAATTAATGGTGTCCTAAAGAATTAAAAGGATATTTCCTGTTCATGGACTCAACATTTTAAAGACTCAACATTTTAAAGAAGTCATTAGTCCATATTGATCTTTATATTCAATGAAATCCAAATCAGTCTTAGCACAGTTTTAAGAAGTTGATAAACTGATTACAGAACTTATAGAAACGCAAGAGGCTAAAACTAGTAAATCCAAATTGAAGGTAGTATGACTTTCTGTATCAGATATCAAAGCTTAAAACAAAAATTATAGTAACTAATATATTGCCATATTAGGTCAAAAACATAAAAACTGTTAAAACAAAATAATCACTCCAGAAATTGACCTGTGTATATATGGGTACTTGATTTAAAAGAAAATTATCATTACAAAGCTCCAGAAAAATACTTTATTTCAATATGCATATAGTAGTGGTATAACTGGTATCCTTGTGGAAAAAAATCATTGAAATTTGATCTCTATCAGGTTTGTGTAGCAATGCATACAGACACACACACACACACACACACACACACACACACACACACACAAACACACCCCAAATTAATATTGTGATCCTATGTATCAAAGACAATAACTTCTGAAAGATAATATAGTTATATATCTTTGTGACTTCAATATAACGGCAAATGTGCAAAACTCTTGAATAGGAACTTTACAAAAGAAATAAATAGCAATAAATATGCAAAAAAATCACTCAACCTAATTATTGCGAATTAGCTGCAATGAAACTTCACTATACACTCACTAAATGCTTAAAATTAACAGCACAAAATTTATTTGACCTATTCTATGGTGGATTACTGGACTAGTTGCTGAATAAAACAAAGATGATGACAGATTCTATGCAATTTATCTGAAACATAATGGGGAAGAAATGAATGCAAATATGTTTGAAATATGAGATATAAATTTCAACTCAATAGCATTCAGCAAAGGGAATATGCAGTCTCAGAAAAGGAGAAATAAATAATTTAGCATTATAGAAAATGAAGTTTGGGAAATGAATAGATTTATTTTATTTTTGACCACTGGAAAGGAGACAAAATAGGCATTGATCTTCTGATGTGACTGAATGTCTACTCTTTGACCTTGGAAATGCAAGTTATTTGTTTTTATATTTTAAATTTTATAAATATTGTTTTTGAAACTATGTTTGTGAAAATTTCAAAATTTCAGCTTTAGTGATGGCAAAGCATGGTCAATCTCAATTCATCTAAGCCCTTCCACAAATTTCAGAATTATTTTTATTGATGAAAGAGCTCAATAAGAAAAGTATTAAATATGTTTTAAGTATATGCTTTGCAAGTGTGCCACTTATCATGTTACTTAGTATTTATAATCATTCAGAAACATAGATAATGTTATTACCATTTTACAGTTAAAAAACTGGAAAAGCTTGTGTGCAAATTCAAGTCCTCTTGGGATCACATGTCTTAGGTAATGCAGTTGTCTCCACTTTGCTCCAGTTCAGAGTGGACTCCCAAGCAAGTGACACTTCACAGTCCCTTACTTTATATCCATGCCTTGGGCCTTTTATCTCTTTCCCATACTTCCCTGTTGATGACTTTGCTGGCAGAGCTGATGTGTTCATAACCAGAAAAGGATGAAGTTTTGATCAAAAGGAAATTTGAAATGGGCGATTTCCTTCCTTTCTCTTCTTTGATAAACCATCTTGAGTTGACCTTGCTCCTGGGGGACAATTTCATTAAACTGGGCAACTGGTTTCACTTAGTGGCAACCACCTTGATTATATATCTTCCTCGTGGCTCTCTCTTCTTCCCTGCATCACCGTCCTCATTTATCACTTTTGTTATCTGGCATAGCAATCCATTATAAAAGTATAGAACAGTAACCTTCTGCCTTAGGCTCTGTTCTCTGTGAAACTCAGGCTAAAGCACCAGCTGAATAACTTAAGAATTTAGCCTAAATTTACAAAGCTATTGTGGTTTAGATTTTATCACAGCTAGTAGAATGAAGAGTTTGACTAAAGGTTTTTTATAATCCAATGTCAGTACTTTTTGTCTATAATATTTTGAATCACAAGTGAAAACAACTTGTTTATGTATAAAGTAACAAACTGACTACCTGAGAATTTAACTGAATCTTAGATAATTTTTAAATTTACCATATGGGAAGAGAGGGATTATTTAATCTGGAGTGCTATTAGATGACTTTTTCAAAAACCAGGAAGTCCCTGATTGTCCATCTTTACAGAAGAGTCTTAATAAATCACTGATTGGAAGCTGTTTTGTGTGATCATGTCTTGCTGACTGGTGGGTCTTGTTTATTGTTGTAAGATCAGAAAGGGACTCAAATATATTGTAGAATTGCCCCCAATTATTAGTGCCTATACCTTTAAAAAAAATTTTATTTTTATTTTTTTACAAAGGACACTGTTTCTCTGAAAGGGAACCCTTTAGCATCCAGGGTGGTAGCAGGAATCACTGTAACTGAGAGGGTAAGGGGAACTAAGCAACAGATTGCTTATTCCAGATTTCCTTACAATAACTCTGTTTCCATATATCACCTTCCTGCCATTCTTCCATTGCTTGATGTACTCAAGAGACTGGAGACAATTTGGTCTGATTTTTCTAGAAAATAAATCTCTTACCTTTCCTGTTTGGAAAAGACAGCTGCTTAACTGCTTGGAATGATGAAGGAGACATCAAACACACTTTTAAATAATCCACTGCTTTTAGTATCATATTTCTCTTTCACTGTCTGAGGTGTGTGGAAATTCCTATTTTTAATTTATCTCTGTGTTATCCTACTTTGGAAACTTCTGTCCATACAGAAAGATTTTAAGGCTTTGTGCCCTGCCAAATCTGTTAACAATGCCCTATCCCTTTTCATCTTTCAAAAAATGTGCTAACATCTCTCATTCACTCTTATTAATTTTTGTAGTTGTAATGTTATACTATTTTATTCATATACAGTTATTATATTTGTGCTTAAAGTACACAAAAAATACATGCAAGTATTAATCTACCATGGTTGTCTATTTTTGACATTATCTTTTCTACAGTGTATTTTCTACTTTCTTTAAAAGCTACCACTCTTTTATTTTACTCAATGTTTCTTTCAAAATTCAGGAAGAATAGTATTTTAAGCTGATGTTATGTAGTCCAGGTTTTCCCATAAGATAATTCTAGGATTTGACTCATTGAAGATGCTATTATACAAAGAAATTAAGCATTTGATAGCAGTCTGGAATAAAATCGCTCAATCAATTAATTAATTTGGATTGACTCTATAGTATGTACTGGGTTTGGGGTATGCAGGCATGAAAATAAAAAAGAGGAGCCTTGTGCTTTGGAGAAATTTAAAGAAGACAGGCTTGACTTAAGTGATTATAAAAGTGACCAATAAGGAGAGTGCCAGAGTGAAAGGAGACCATGCATTTCCTGTAAGCTAGGCTAAACACTAGTTTATTCTTTATATAATGAAAACTATTGAAACTTTTTATGCAAGAGACCAACATAAGCTAATATGCTTAATAAATTAATAAATTAAAATAAATTTAATAATGAAAAATGGATTGACATTGCCAAGAGAAGACACTCTGACACTTCTTAGGAGGTTATTATATAGGTCTAGTTGAGGAATGACTGGGACTTGGAAAAAAGGCAGTAAGAGAAAAGGTAACAGATTTGGAATATATTGAGGAATAGCTTACACAGGATTTGGAATGTATTGGGCATGAGGGGGTGAAGAAGACAAATTTTTTAGTAACGACTCTCAGTTCTTTGCCTTGATGGAAAATAATAGCATTTTCTAAAATGAGGAAGGTGTGGCAAAAGTTCTGGAGTGGATATTGGCAGATAATATCATTTTTTAAAATTTTGAGACATGTTAAATTTGTGATTACTTGGAGATGTTTGCATAGTCATTCCAGAATGACATTTGGGGATTCATGTTTGAAGAAATAAATAAATGTCCAGAGTCATCAGTACATTTATGATGCTCAAATATATGGAAATTGTTTTGATTTTTTACAACAGTGCATGAGGGATAGAAACAGTAGAGATGTACGTGTTAGATCTTCTAAGAGAGTGTAAGGAGAAAAGATAGCTGCAATGATTAGACTTCATGAAATAGCCATGGCCTAAAAGGGATTGGAAAAATAGTAAGAAAAGAGAGTAAACAAATACATATATATGGTATGCAAAAGAATGTTTCAAGATGGAGAAAATGATGAACACTGCTGAATGGTGTTGAAAAGTTTAGAAATATAAGGACTGATAATGCCTTGGCAAGAGGTATGTGATTTGAGTAGTAGGAGCAATAGGCAGACTGGATAGGGTTGTCAAAGATAATAGGAGGTAAAGATTGGAGATACTAGTGCAATTACACGAGATGTGTATTCTTTTAAAGACAGTTTATTTGTTGATGAGAATTATTTAGTTGGCAACCAAGGATAAAGTTGCTACAGTGAGAATAACTGAAGGAACAAATGGGTTGAGAAATTAAGGCCAATGTCCAGAGAAACTGACATCTGAGGAGATCTGAGTCACATTCTCTGTTGTAAAAAGAAGGAACAAGAAGAAATTGGATACATATCCTGGCGTCAGGATGATAAGTTTATGTTTCATGTCATTTGTTTCATCAACACAGCCCTTCATGCAAGTTATCTGGGTTTTTGAGGTTAAAGAGAGTGGAGAAGATACAAAAGTATTACCGATAATGGCAGAATAATTTTAGATAGTATTGCTGTGTATGGTGATGTGCACATTTGAATTTGGTTATAATGAATAAAAGCGTGACTTGCCTCAATTGTCACAATCTCAAGTAGTACTCCACTGAGCATGTGTGCAGAGACTGTGAAAAAAATAGGGACAAGTGGTTCATTGCTTAGAAGAGTGTGATTTTATCTGGAAGTACAATAATTGGAGAGAAGGGAAGGGCACTGAAGTTGTCTGTATTAAGTACGGTAAATGGGAATAATAAAGGAGATAAAACAGTGTGGTGGAGGAGTGATACATATATAGAAAGAAGTAATATGGAACTCTTAATAAGCTGAAAACAAATTCCAGAGCAGAACCTATGTGAAGGGAGTTGGAAGGATGAGATAGTTATAGACTAGTAGAAGGTTGGGCTCCTGATTTAAGATGTCATTTGTGATGCTGGTAAAGTTTGGGCTGTGGCTAGTAGCTCACATAAACTGAGCTGAATGAAAGAAATGGTCAAAAAAGTAAGAGTCGGTATTGGGTCAATACAGGTGTTGAATATACTAAACATGGTGACAAGTGCTGGGTGGAGAGAAAGGCAGTGAGACTAAATGACTAGTATGATCCTTCTAAATTATGAGATTTAATAATTCTGACCTCCATCTTTTAAATGCATCATTTATATACTTTATAATATCACTCAGAAGTAATTTTATTTTTTTTGAGTTGGAGTCTCACTGTTTCCCAGACTGGAGTGCAGTGGACACTTCCGGCCACTGCAGCCTCGACCTGCTGGGCTCTGGCGGTCCATCCACCTCAGCCTTCCAAGTAGCTGGAACTACAGGCTCATTCTACCAAGCCCGGCTAATTTTTTGATTTATTGTAGAGATGAGATCTCGCCAAGTTGCCCAGGTGGGTCTCGAATCCGCGGGCTCAGGCAATCCACTCACCTCAGTCTCCCAAAGCACGGGATTACAGACTGAGCCACCGAGCCCGGCTAGAATTAATTTTTAATAATAAAAATAATTATGATAAAATAAAATTCTTTTCTGAAGATCATAACCTTTTCATGAAAATTCTACAAGGAAAATTGTATCTACTTATTAAATATTTTGACATTATGCAAAATGTGTGTAAATAGAAAAATTATCTTTAATATTCATTTGTTTCTGTGAAACTTGTCATGTTTTTGAGAAATAATGATCTGAATTGTGTTATATGTATCATTTACATAAAAGCAATGCAAAATTTACTGGTTTTAATTCTTTATTTTCTTATACTACTCTCTATAGAGTTCAAGTGTCAAAGAAAAGAATAGCCTGTTTCATTGCACAAAATTTTGCTTAAAAAAAGAAACAAATGAAACTGGCTCTTTAGTGCAGATTATACAGTATAATGTAATATAGTGGATTTACCTGCTGCAGATGAACTTTCAAATTGTGAACCTCATTAAAATATGTATACGTGTGTGTGTGAGTATGAGTGTGTGTGTGTGTGTGTGTGTGTGTGTGTGTGTGTAAGTATTCCAGCACAATATTTGGAAGAATCCATGTCCTCAGTCTGATGTTTGATATTTGCAACACTCAAAATATAATGTGTTTATATATGTATATACACATATGCAAGTATAGATACACATATATACACTCATATTGTATATACTTATATGTATCACCATATATGTTATACATTACTTTTAAGTCACTTAACCCTTGTAGACACATGAATATGTAATTATTCAGTCAAGAAAATGCAAACCCAATAGCCTAAGTGATTCCTTGGAAGGTGGTTACATCTATATAAATGAAAATATGTGATTAATACAAGACATGCAAATAAATTTCTGCAAGGTAGAGCAACACTGGAGGAATGTCTGATTTTTTGTTTACACTTTTTATCTAGTTATTATGATGTACATGGATGTTCAGATTGTACATGGAACTCTCTGACTTCCAGATAACTGAAAATGATGTATACAAAGTTGTAGATGCAAGTGTGGATATAAATATGTAGGGAAAAATGTATAAATTGCTTTTCAAAATTCTAAAGCTTCATCAGCTAAAGCTTACATGAGAATATGTGCAAGGAACTACTAAAGAGGTTTGAAACATCCATTTAAACAGAAGGAACAGAGTCAGATAGCATTACCAATGATAGAGGCAAAGTAGAATTACTTGTCCTTCATCTATTGTGCTTTAATATGTCATATATGTTCTATGGGTTCAAATTACCTCAAGCAGCCATTTACCATATTTCAGTGGCTCAATCTGTCCTCTTAACAAAATATCTCTTACCCTCTACTGCCATGTTCAAATACACTGATCACTTGTGCCAACTAGAGTCACCACAAGTACCAGGTGCTTCTGCCTTCACCAAGCCCACCAGGCAGGACTAGCATGGCTGGCAGGTAGTGACCAAATCTACTTATTGAAATGTACATGCAGAGGCTAGCATAATACCTAGAAAAATACTGTGTCCTCATTTTGTTGGTGGATATGTGTTATATTGAGCATACGAGTGAAGAGAAAGTGACAACAGAGATAATACATTCTGATGTAACTCAGTGTTAGAGCCTGCCATGGTAGGGGCTCACTGCTAGTTGGTCACGACACGCTGAGACTCAGAAAGCATCCATAACACAGTGGTTTACTTTGGAGTTGCTACAACAGTGTATGATTTTTGTCTAGCTTCTACTGGTGTCGTTTGGCTCCTTTTTTTTTTCCCTCTCTGATGCCGATCTTTGTGTGTCACGCTCAGGGACCCTAAGGAGCTATCTCCATTTCATTCATTGACTCAGAAAGCTCTTTCCCCGTATATAGCTCTATATCCTCTTTTTCTTACCCATGCCTTCTGGGTCCTATTTTCCCAGAAAGGCAGAGCCCCAGTGCTTCCAGAAGACAGGCAGTAAACGTGAGTGAGAACAGAATCTGGAGGTGGTCTGGGTGATGAATAAGAGAATCCAAGCCCTCTGTCAAGAAACATACACTCTTTAGGGCAGTTGACTAGTGCCCTGTAAATGACAATACAGTGCTGCGGGATTCTCTGAATTTCAAAAGCACTGGAAATGTCTTCTTTGTTAATATATTGGCAAAGAAATTCTACAAAGTAGCAGCAATAAAGCATCACTGGAGATCAAATAGAATATGTCTGTGACACAGGCTTACCCATGGTCACCCATTGGAGACCTTCCTCTCATGCCCTTTGATGTCTCGACCCAAGGTTCCCATTCTCTCTAGTGCTCATGTTGAATCTGTAAACTGCATAGAGTTTCCTGAAAATGGTACATGATTATCTCCATTGAGTGGCATAAGGAAGGTCAAGAGACCTTCACCATGGTCTGAGCTGTGTTGTGAAATAATTATCCCATCTGCTCTGGCCAAGAGATAATAGTATTTACCTCTCCTTGCACTATATTTCTAAAATTTTAATTTTTCTCCTGTTCTTATTGTGGCCAGTTCAGGGTTTCCTTCTAGAGGAGGGAAGAAGAAGAGGATAAAAAGTTTCTTCTTGCTTTCCCTGCAAAACAGGTCTGTGGAAACACATGAACGAAACAGACTATGGAGGAGAAATATTGACTAGGCTACTCGTGTTTCCTGTAAGTTAGTTAAGTTTCTAATCCTGGTGTGTTCAAGCAGGAAAAATAATCTTTGTGAAGGTTATTTTTCTTTTTTTCTTTTTTTTGAGTTGGAGTCTCACTCTGTCGCCCAGACTGGAGTGCAGTGGCCGCTCCCGGCCACCGCAGCCCTCGACCTGCTGGGCTCTGGCGATCCTTCCGCCTCAGCCTTCCAAGTAGCCGGAATTACAGGCATGCACTACTACGCCTGGCTGATTTTTTGATTTATTGTAGAGATGAGGTCTCACTGCCCAGGTGGGTCTCGAACCCGCAGGCTCAGGCAATCCGCTCACCTCAACTTCCCAAAGGCGCGGGATTACAGGCTAAGCCACCAGGCCCGGCTAGTGAAGGTTATTTTTCGAGATAATTTGATAGAATGGGGCTTGAATGAGAACCAATGCATTTTTAAAGTGATTTCTGATTCTGAGATTTTATTTAAAAATTCAATTTTTTGTAGCTCACATTCCACTACTTTTCTTAAGTCAGCTGCTAAACAGCAAAGTTTTAACTTCCTAAATTGTTGGAGTCTGAAACAATTATTGTCTTGCTATTGATAATATTTTTATATGATTTGATGACTGTGCTATGTAGTTTACTAACATATAGTAGGTTATAAGTAAACATTTGTAAGATTAAATTGGATTCATGTCTGAAGATCTCAGTTTACCACAATACACATATGGCCTTAATTTATATTGGAGTCAGAATATTTAAGATATTAAATTAAAGTGCCATCTGCCAAATTTCTAAAACCAAAGGAAAAATAGATTTACAGAATAATTGGTATAGGAGATGAGAAAGTGAGTACAAAGGACAAAAGACATATTTTATTCAAGTCTTCTTAATTTCACAATATTAATATGTCTAATCTACAAAAGCTTCAGTGCTAGGTGCTATGACGATGTAAAGAGGTTTAAACACAGTTCTGTTCTGTATAGTTAAAAATGTCTTATTATCTCCCCTTCACTCCTTGTCATCCCAGAAACTATAAAATACAGTGCTTGCTCATAGGGCAAGAGCTATAAGAGACTATTGAAGGCAAAAAATAGTTATAACAGTCATATTTCAGGGGCATGGTGTTATTACCATTAATACTTTTTCTGGTGCAGATTTGTCTTTAATACAGAACCCTGGGAATGTGAAGTGTGTGGAACAAATGGAAGGATAGTAAGGGCAGTATTCACACCAGGACACCCTGGAAAATCATATGACATGAGACTTTGAGAGCAGCCCTTCCAAAGAATGCAGCTTGATTAGATGGCAGCCTACCCTTACATCCAACAACATGATTCTGTAATGACCTAGGAAGGAAAGCATTCCTTCCAACATGTGCACGGAGCAATCATTCCTAAAATGTCTTGCTTTTAAAGGGAGAATTCTTATTCTGACCCATGGCCCCAAATGGGATGGAACACTACCTAGAGGGAAGGTTGAAACTGGAGGCTCCTTATGTGTAAAACTCTGGTGCAGGAGAAAGTTTTTAGTGCTTGCAGAGGTGTTGCTATGGGCACTGATGCATAAGAGCCAGATACAGTGGAAGGAAAATAATGAAAAATGCTGATTAGGAGCTCAGAGAAACGAATGGAACATTTGTGCTCAACAATAAAATGTAATGCTCTGTTAATCTATTTCTTGGCTGTCCTTACTCTGTAGGTTTTTAAAATACACTTTTGTTCCTCATTTAGTTCCTTACACTATATTTTCTCCTTTCTCATCACTTTTCCTATATTGACACTGACTTTAATTGTGAATAGATTCAACTCTGCTAGGGCTTGAATATGAAATATAATGTCAGCATCAAGAGAATCAACGCTTTTTGTGCCATATGAAATCAAAAAATGTTAGACATAGAGAGCGCATATTAGAACCATCCCCAGCAGAGGCTCAGGAAAGGTTCCCTGTCAGAGTTATGCACAGAGCTTTTGAATTTCCAGAGTAATTTAGAGAAATGTCTCATGCCCTTCAAAATCCATGACACAGATTTAAATATGAATACATATATACATATATATGTGTGTTTATATTATGTATGTGCATGTGTGTATGTAAAATTAATCGGGTGTATCTATGTAAATTTACAAGAGCAATAATAGACCTGAATGACTATTTATTAAGTATTGCCAAGGATGTTCCAATTCACTTGAAAATAGAACTTCTCCATTTTCAACGTGAGAAATAAGAGAAACTTAAGAACATTTCCCAATATCTAGCTACATTTTAAAAATTTATTTGGCAAGGAGCTTCTGTGCACCTTGCCATCTGTAACATCCTGAAAGTCTATTTTACACTTTCCTTCTTTATTTTTTCTAATGTCACTTCTGCATAATAAAAAGTCTTGAGGCTACATTCTACCTCCCAACTGAAGTTCAGAAAGGTTCACCACTCACTTTTTCTGTTTCAGCTCTCTCTTTCCTTATTCTACAGGGTGATTATAGGTGATTTCATGTATGTGAGCCCTTTACTCTTCATTAAAGAAAAATAAAATAAAATAAACTTCTGGTCTTTAAAAACAGTGTTTTGAAATCCACACCTGTTGTGTTTCTTCAAATATCTGATTTAGTTTCATACTTTGCAGTGTTAGAGCATCCAGGGTCCCAAATATAATTTTTGTCAGTCTACTTGTTATTGGCAGAATGTCACCAATGTTAATTTCACTGTGGGTGAATTTCAGATCTTGGAATGGAGTTGCATCCTTTAGCTAGAGAGGCTATGTAAACTGAGGGCCGGTTGACAGAGAAAGATTCCTTCATAAACTTCCCCAGAGAGAGGCCTGTTTTTGGCATCTAGTCTGCAAAGGACCAATGGGACATCTAAACCCTGATTCCCCAGAACAACCCATCTTCTGAGGGAAAAAAAGAGCCCAGGTGGGGTGTATGCATGGCCAAAAGCCACAGGGTGCCACTGCTATCAGGTGGCACAGATTTAATCTCCAGGCATAGAGCTGCTGATTTGATTTAGGATAGCAGTTGTTAAGAGCAGAAGGAGCTGCTGGCATAAATGGAGGCCCTCTCGGCCAAGCATGCTTTCCAACTGTCCTGGATTTAGAAAGAAAGAAAAAAAGAGCCGCAAGAGGGAGAGAGGGAGGGAGAGAGTGTGGAAGCAGACCTATTGAAGAGTTGGGCTGTAGCTCACTCGGAGGAATTCCATTAAATGAACTCATCCGTCATCTTGCCTTTTATTGATGAGTGGCATTGCTTGGTGGCAAGTGACATAGCAGAACAAATAGCATCAGAGTCCTGGCTCCTGTTCCGCGGCACACACAGACGCGCGGGCCCCAAAACAATGAGTCATTACTTATTACATCCATTATTAACTCAGCTCAGCCTCATTAGGCTTAGAAATTGAGGAGAGGAAAAAAAATCAGAAGCTAAGTAACACCAAGTACCCACGCATTTAGGGGGAAGAGGGTGGTGTGGGAGAGACAGTGTACAAGTGAAGGGCAGTTAAAACCAGCAACTCAGCAATTGTGACATTTTCAAATCTTGGGGGTCACGGATAGTTGATTGTGTGTTTTCCCTCTTCTGACATGATTGTGTTGAGACTACATCTTTAAGCAGTGGGGCCAAAGTAGAAGAATATAGGAAGTACATCATTAGTTAACTCCAGCCTTTCAAGATAAAGATTATTAGGAAAGGTGTGGTGTCTTTACTAATGGGCTCTTGGAGGTAGCTGTATAATGAAGCGTATATGTATGTTCACATTTTCTAAAGGGGCTTTTAGAAGTGAAGAGACAACCTGCTCCTGCTATAAAGCAGTATACCTGTTTAAATATGATTTTTTTTTCTTGCCCCTCACAGGATGATTTTTTTTTCTTGCCCCTCACAGGTAGATACCTGTGCCTTCTCAAGGTTGACTGCTGCACTCCTTATTTGGAGCTTAAGTGTGCTAATATCAAACCCAGGTAATTATAAGAGAAAATTGCTTCCATATTTTAGCAATATGACATGATGGAAATACTGTAAAGAATAATGAGAACCAGTTATTTGGAAATGTTTGTCTTCTGCGACAAAATATGGTCTCATATTTAAAATAATATATGGAAACATCTCTTCTTTCACTGTTAACCATGAGTAAAAATAATGTTTCATGTGATTCCACCTGAGATTAACTTATCAACTCTGTTGGTTAAGTTTCTTAGTTAAGGAAGTCAATATATTGGCTATATTTTTTTTCTCCCTGAATATTAATAGAAGAAACTATTTTTCCCATGTGGCCATGACTTCCTTATTCTGAATACACAATCAGTAAGTTTCCTGGGCTTTCAAAACTTTCTTTTTGGATACAATCTTTAAATATTACAGATGTTCAGGATGGCATTAACATGCATTTCTTGGGTATTCTTTCTTATTTGAACTGTTAAAACATCTATTTTTTTAAAAGGCAGATGAATCATAGTGATGTTTTCAATGCATCATATATATGTTAGGTTGTTCAATCAAAGTGTGCTTGCCAATTATGAGTTGATAAGTTGCAAGATCATGAAGTAAAGAAAAAAATTCTAGTATTGAAGACAAATATTGAAATTTTTCCTTTCATTAAATTATTATTTTGCTACAATTATATTTTGGACAGGAAATAAAAGCAAAAATAACCATCAAAATTGGTTAAATATACAAGTAAATAAATAATGCATATTAATGTTATTTTTTTTTCCTGCATGGACTCCCACGTCTACAGTTAATCACACACTTGAAAAAAATAGATGTCATTAAAATGTGGAATTATACACACTAGCGGATTTCAGCAATTTAATTGCACACATATTTGTGATATATATTAATACTTCCTAAAATCACTAATTTATTCTACTATGCATTTATCTATCTAATATGGCTTTATTTCATGGTCATGATTATGAAATTATGAATTGTTAAACCATCTTATAACTCTCATTTTACCCTGTAAATGAGTACTATTTCTCTCTTGACACTAGGGTGAAAGAAAAAAAGGTGGAGAAAAAGGATAAAAAAGAAGAAAGGAAGAAATAAAAAAACAAATATCTTTGTACCTGGCTACTAATTTTTTTTTTATAAATTACCAAATGTAGCTCACTTTGTTTTATTTTAGAATGTACTATGTATTTATCTTTCAGTGATGGTTTAGATGAAGGCATTATGGCAGAGAAGAATGGATTATGTATAAATGATACCCACTTATTTTTTTCTTGAGAAACTTCTACTTCAAAATACTATAATCAAAGTTGTTCTCTTATTTAGATTTACCACCATTTTGGAGAGAGGAAGGATAGATCCAACAGTTTGATGCCTATAGAAACCTGCATTGTAATAATTCTGTCTTCCGGATTAACATAATAAATCTATCTTTTTCCACCAAACAGTCCTCAACACTATTCAAAGATGATTACCATGTGCCCTAACATTTTTCTCTCTTCCAGCTTATACACACTCAGTTCTCTCAACTTTACTGTATGGAAGAAGTATTCCCGGCCAAGATGACATAGAATAATTTCTTTGCTGTAAGAATACAGTTGTCAACTCCATGACTTCATCTACTCTCTCTAGTCATCTTTTATCACACAAACAGCTATATTGGTTGCACAGTAGGCTCCATCAGTTCTATTTTTCTAGATCAAAAGGGCTAAGCTCAAAGGATAGCTATCATGAGTTTGTGAAACATTTTCATAGGGCAAAGCTCCTTTTTTAGTGACAGGGTCACGTGTCCCAGGGGCTACCACCATATCTGACAAAATTTTCTGTCTGCAGATGGAGGTTTCTCTACCACAGAACCTGACTCTTGTCCAGTTCATCTTACTTTCCACTGAAATTTGCCATGGTGTTTTTCTTTCTTATCCAATGAATTTTTCTAAGGGTCACTGAAAAGAAATACCCTTCTTCCACCAAAAGTACCACGTGCTACCAAGCAGAACTGACATGAGCCCTCATTTTGCACACCACATAAACTCCACTAGTATAGATTTTTCCCTGATTTCCTTTTTATTAGAGTCTCTTCCTCTTCAGACTCACCCTGACTCAAAGAAGACTGGGACATAAGAAAATGTAACATTTTACTACTGTGTAATCAATAATTCTCCACCTCTAATTCTGACCCTTTTCTCCCATCAAGTTTAAACACAAATCTCCCTCTTGAAGGTGAACTTGTCCCTCATCTGCACACTACAAAGACATGCAGTAGCTGTTCATGCTTCTTACAGACTGCGGTTCTTAGTTCTTTTTAATCCTCCAAGCATGTGTGCTTTTAGTGAGATTTGCCTTATATTTGTCTGTAAAAACCCTACTGCCTCTGAATTTTTAGGGATATACTGCTTTGATCCTCCCCATGTATCTAACAAGGTTTACAAACCATACATTGGTCTTATATGTTCTTAAGAATCCTTTTGGCAGTAGACTTTTATTTTGTCATAGACTCTCTGAAAGTGTAGCATACACTTTCAAGAAGAGATTTGCCAAGCTTGGATATTTTTCTAATATGTGGACAGTCTCATAGTATTTGGGTTCAATTGGAGACCTATCCTTTTTTGGGGTGCAATTAGTCCAACTAGGTTTCCTTTAGATAAATACTGCTGTCCGATCTGAGTTTGACCTCACTGCTCTACCTGTACAGGTTAAGTTTATGTTACTTTACCCTAACAAAATTCATGACTTTTCTGCTTTAAATTTACATTCTCTTTGATTTCCAGATACAAAGAATGCATATCTTGATGCTTTGTATAGCTTACTATAGTTCAAGAATTACCCCCACCTCCAAAGATAACTACCTACAGAAAAAGCATAATGTACTCACCCTGGTAGACAGAGAGCCAGAAAAGCATATGGCAACGATTCAACAGTGATTGAGTAGGTTTTTGAATGAGACTTAAATGTCCTGTAGGATTAGCCATAGGAAAAAGCTGAATATGTGTCTGTCTGCTGATATGATTAAGGGGTATGAGGTAGTCTCACTGTCCAAATGTATGCATATACCCTAAACCACCATGCTGTTATTACAGAATTGTTCCTGTGGGTATTATTTCTACAATGTCTCTGTAAAAATGCAAATGCTTTACCTAGAAGTAATGGAACATTAAGCCATTTACAGTCATTTAAATTTTAGGAAAGGTTATAACATTGACACAGAGCTAGAGTGAATCCAGGAAAACAGGATATATAAAAGAATCATTGATTTATAAGACAGAAAGTAACATCTCAAAGAAGACTGTGAAAAGTTTGGGATGGGAAAGGGTCGCATTCTAGAGATAAGAATGTCTTGATAGGGGAATTCAAGGATCAGTAGGTTAAAGAAAGGAAAGTAAAACAACGTACAAGATATCTCTTTCCATAATTTATCAATTTACCAATAGCTGGTCCTGACACTGTAACCCCCACCCAAAATTGATAACTTTGAGTATTTACTTCATATTTGGTATGGTTAATAGCTTCCTGTAAACAGCCTGGGTGACAGAATTCTCAAACTTTAAAATTTGCCTTGGCACCCTGAGAGTATACCAGATTTTCCTTTACTTAGTGGAATCAATTGGCAGGCCTTTTTTTCTAATTATTATTATTATTATTATTTTCTTCCTTATCCTACAGAGTATAAGAAAAAAATGTATCAGATGTAATTGAACAGACTTTAAGACTGTTACAATAAGGAGAAAACAGGAACTCAAATAAACTAAAACTAAAAACAGGAAGATTTTTCAATGTAGGATGAGCTAATGAAAAATACTGGAAGAAAGAACATTGGAGTGCATTGTTCATATTCTCAGGCCTTTTTTCCATGTCTCCTCAACAAGTTACATTTCCTGCTTCCCACTCCTTGAAACACACATTATGCACCCCTAGCCCTTCATGCACCCAAATTCATGAATGAATGTCCATCTTCCACCTCTACTCAATTATACCGCTCACTGATAGAGGGTTCTTGTGGGAGTGTGCTCCCAATCTTTCCAACATGGATATATATATACAACTGATTTAAATGATGGCTGTTATGATTTTCCTTGTAGATATGAAGAAATGAAGACTGAGATTAAGTACTTGCTTTAAGTCTTAAATGTAGTGAGGACAGAACCAAAACTCAGCTCCAACTATGCTGTCTCTAAGTTCACTCCCCACTGAATTTTCCCCTGGTTTACCAAATCTTATTCAAGAGGCATCCAATTAAATTCTTTTTTTTTGATGACTCGCCTCTGACAGATCTCCCTTCCTTGAATTGCTAAATCTGTTATGTTCTATTTCTTTTTGACAAACCTCACTCAATGCTATGTAAAGTTATTTAAGTATTATTTCCCTAGGGAAGGTCACTTGTTGAGCCGTCTGCAGGGAACAAAGTTGAAGAAGATATAAAACCTCTCAGTAAAGTAAGAATTCCTCGATGTCTGCTATTGCAATGTTTCTCTGACAATTTTCTTGGAGTAAGCTGTTTGCAATGCACACTCCTATCGCTGAAGGAGGTTGGATAAATGCCTCAAATGAAGAATTTCAGGCACAAGTCAGAGCTTCTGTTATTATAGTCTCTGGAAGATACAGTAGGTCCATCTTATTCATTGTATACACAGGAATTGAAAATCAGTGTTGAAGTTGTTTGTTGGACAGAACACAGTCTCTTGTTAAACTTTTCTATATAGAAACTTACAACTGCAAAATGAAAAGGTTCAAATCTTGACAAAAGTAGTGATAGAAGTTGTTACTTAAGCCTGAAATGTATAAGAAGGATGAACAGGCCACTGATGAGAGGTCTGGAACCTATTTCAAATAGGGCAGGTCTATCCAAAATGGGATAATGAAAACTAGGAATGTTCAAAGTTTTAGAAGGAAATTACTTCCTTCCCTTCGGTGTCTTTCCAACGGGCATTTTTGCCCCATCAGATACAGAATACTGAATTGACTTTGGTCTTATGTTTACAAACATTCACTGATCCTATTATTTTGAGACTCATCGATGAAAAAAGGGGAGACATGGAATAAATATGTAACAGCCTATACATTTACATATATGTGTATGCATGTATACACATAGCAATATTACACTCAATCTTTTTCATATTATTATACATAATAATGCTTTATATTTATAAAGGATTCTTAATATAGCAAATCCATTATAAAATTAATGTGATTTTTTCTACAAACTTGAACAAAGCAAGCATTGTGCCAATCTTATGACTGGGACCATAGAGTTTTATAGAAGGCCACATGAGTTAGCCCACGTTTTATGCTTTGCAAGACCATGCTGCAATTGTTACCACTAAGGAGGTTAGTCTTCCTCTCTCTTTATCTGTCTCACTTTTTATTGAGTCTCAAAACATTTCCTTCATTCTAAATTTAAGGACTGATGCCAGCGAAGCAAGCAGAGCCAGGAGAAGCAGGCTCCAGAGAGATGGGTTGTGGAAGGGTGATTTTCCCCCACATTACTCTCTGGGGAGCTGGCTTCCAAGTACTTCGTGGAAAGTAAATGAGTATTTGAGTGTCTCATAGCACTAATTAATTCTGAAAAGAAAAGTAGAAGAAAGTGGAAGTGCTTGACAGCTGCCCTGCACATCAAAGTGTCAATGCCAGTTAACAGATGCCACTGATCAGCTGCTTTCAACTTGCTTTCATATATCCATTAGCAGAATAGCAGGAAGTTTTTATAGTTTTTTTCATGAGTTTAGACTGAAGCAAAATATGTCTCTGCTAAACAATGTATATTCAGAATTTTGTACTTTCTTGGATATTATTTCCTTTGTCAGTGATCGCTAATTTCCATGGAATTTATCATCAGTAGCTGCTGTAAAATTTTATTGGGCACCTACTATGTGCAAGAATCTAGAATGATAATTTTTAGTATCAAATGACATAACCAACAATTTTACTTTCAAGGGGCTTAAAATCAGGGATGATTAAACATTGTAGCAGATAGAAATACAAGAAAACATAACTAAGGACCAAAGTAATAGTCAAAGCAAGAATAACTATAATTAATTATAAAATGTGGGATTCTAGTCAGGCACGGTGGCTCATACCTACAAACCCAGCACTTTAGAAGGTAGAAGCAAGAAGATTGCCTGAGCTCAGGTGTTCAAGACCAGTCTGGGCAACTTGATGAGACCTCATCTCTACAATAAATAAAAAAATTACACGGTAGTAGTGACCACACCTGTAGTTCCTTGGGAGGCTGAGAGGGAAGGATCACCTGAGCTCAGAAGGTCAAGGCTACAGTGGCCCTGAGTATGCCACTGCGCTTCAGCCTGGGAGACAGGGTGAGACTCCGACTCAAAAAATAAATAATAAAATACAACGTAAGAATTGAGATTCTAATGATAGATTTGTATCATTTTACAATTTCCTTTATATTTCTCTTGACTGCTAATCTTTTTATTTGTCTTAATGCAGTCTTCCAACATAACTCTTAAAGCTGGGGAGCTTCCCCTATAGAAGTCATTAATTGTTGTTAATTAAAGAAGTTTACTTTGCCCTGGAGCAAAGGAAGTCGATTTTTAATAAAGTGCTTAATCTGAAAGTGACTGATCTTGCAGGTTAAATCAGAAGTCCACTCATTCTAAGAAGTTTAATAATACTTGAATAATAAAAATCATATAATGACATCTTTTAATGTATTATATGCCATAAAGTATAAAACCTGTGCATATTTGAGGAATTCATGTTATTCTTACAGAAATTGTGTGAGCTAGTCAGAAATTTCTATTTTCCCTTTGGGAATTAGGAAGCTGAATTCTAGATTAAGTGTATAAGGTTGCGGTTGAGGATCAGAGTCCATGGTGTTCTCATACTGATCACTGCCCATGTCTTACTACTGTGTTGTATTTATTCAAATATACAAAACCTTACTTATTGAAGAAAAGCATTTTAAGATTTTATGGATCATTACTAGAGAAGACTCTCTTTATACAAAACTATGATTTGGAAATAGCATGTTTTGGTAGTACTAACTCCTATTCTGCAGCATCCTTTTCTTCTATCCCTTGATCCTCCACTGTAGTAATTCTCCAGTCTCAACGGCTACCTTCCTCTAAGTGGAGGGGTTTTTTATTGCTCCATCTTTCTTGACAGAGGCAAAGTGGAAGATGAAATGTATAGCCTGGAGAAATTACCTGATACTATTATTATGTATTTTTTAACATAATGCCTCTGGCCCTGGCTCAGGAAGAGGACTTTGTAAGGGCAAAGTTTAAGAATATAACAGAAAATTCCATTTATTCTTTGATACTTTACTAGAATTATCTCCTTTTGGGAATCTCTTAGACATACACAGCAAGAGTTGACCTATTTTCCTCTATACTTTGGTGGCACCCTGGACTTATGTCTATGGGAGCACAGTGTGTTAGATACTATCATAAGCTTTTGTTTGCATTTGTCTCCTCACTGATTGTGAGAACTTTATGAAAATCAGTCTATTAGCCTTATCTTTATCCTGAGCATCACACATAATTCCCGTTACTGCCCATTTTAAGGATAGAGTAACTACTTGCCAAATGCAGAATAAATTAAATTAGCATGATATTAGTATCACCTATGTTGTTAATTTCCTAAAATATCTTGTAACATCTAAATCATAATATTGTATATATTAAGGAAATTTGCATGAGTGTTTATTTGTGCAAAGAACACTTAGGATATTACTCCTAAAACATATAACAAAAGTGAACAGATTGAGACGTGAAATTGTAAAGGACTCCTTTGTCAAAGATTCATAATTCTCAACTCACAAAGTAGATGAAAAGATTCAATACTTGTCCTAATCTCTCTGGATTTAGTCTGGAACCACTAAAGATTAATGATTATAGTCAGATGTAGCTAAAGTTTAGAACTGTTCTTTTAAGATCCCTCAGTATAAAATGAACTTCATGCACATATTACATACTAATAGGCTAACTTTATAAGCCAAGGCCATGTTAAAAACAACTGAGAGAGGAAAGCTATGAAACAAGGTAGATCAAATGATGTAATTTAATTTGCACTCCCTCAATACATCTAATTGGGGCCTGCATATGTATGGTGGGGCATATTTTTCAGAGATTAAAATTTTGGCTTCCCCACTAAGACCCATGCTTGTCTATCGCCCACCAACGATTGGAAGCCAATTTCAAATAAATTACAGTCAATTTCTAAATATGAATAAATGAATGAAAAACAATGTACAGTCAATGGAAACTTTTTCTTTCTTCCCAAGTTCGAAATGTCTCAGATTTGGAAAAAAACAGTTTCTTAAGTCTCAGAAGTTTAACATAGTGATTAAAGAGTCAGAAAACTCTTAACTTATAGAAAATAAAGCATACACATGTTTTACTTATGTACTTTTTGCATTATGTAATTTCTTTATAAATAAGCTGTCCTGATTGCCCTCACAACAACCTTATGAGGTAAGACATACATTAACATCATCCCATTTTCCATTTGATAAAAACAAGCTTACTGGGATATGTTTCAGTTATCCATAGTAGTAGAAACCACCTAGGAACCAATAAGGGAGTATGTGTTTGCTTCTTGGCAAATAAAAATGATAAAAATATGGACATATTATCAAAAGAGCCTTGAAACCAGAATATTTACTAGAAGATTGAGATGGGGCTTTTGACCACTTGTGGGTTTATAGTGGCATGCAAAATATTCCCATGTATATCAGTCAGGATTTAATCAGAAAAAAAGGAGCTACTACGAATAATATGTGTATATATTAAAATACAGAGGAAAGTTTCATGGGAACTTGACCATGTTCAATTTCAAGAACTAATACAAGGCTGTTTCATATTCATCTGAGCCTGAAATAATCAGGGCAGTCAGGAAGCGTTGATAGAGAAGTGGAGGAAGGTAAGGACAAACTAGAAACCAAGAGGATGAACCAGAATCCACAAGATGGAACCCATATTTGTCTCTTACTACTTCCAAGCCTCACACTGTAATGATGTGAGGTAGCTTATAGAAAATCTGGTACACTTTATTATGAAGCCAAACATACACTGGGTTCAGAAGTTGGAACAACTAGAGAGGAACAGTGAGAACCAAAGGAGCTTCAGGCCCAGTTTTCCCCCCCAGACAAACAATATGAGTCCACAGATCAAGAGGAGTCCGTATATGTGCGAGTTACAACAGTTGTGGTACCCCTGAACTTAACGTCCAAACTTAAAATATTAGTTTTAATTTTTACCTCACAAATCTCAAAATGTCATTTGAAATCCATGTAATCTCAATTACATTTTGAAATTTGCAGGAAAGGGAAAATATGAAAAATATATTTCCAGTTTAGCTAAATTGAATAAACACAAAAGTGCCACACTACCATTAGATGTCTGTGTGTGCTTGTTTGTGTGTATGTGTAAAATACATTAAAAATTTATGACTTTCAAATTTTGAATATTAAAAGCTAATAAAAATGTTAATACAAGGGAAATTGTTCTTTTTACTGACTGTTCAATAGATTTAAGTGTTGTGATGAAAAGTTGAGGCTATATAAAGTTTTGAGTCTAAAAATGTATTTAGCAAGTTAGTATCTAGTTTCAAGGGGGCTTTGTCCTCAGTCTGAGGGAAAAAAAGGGCACACGAGGCACGATTTGAGGGTAGGATTTAAATAATCAATAAGGGCAAAGACAGTTGATTTTTCTAAGCAATGAATCTAGCTTATAGTTCCATCTCTTAACAATATAAATATAAATGATAAATTTATTGAAGAAACTTTAATAATACTGTGAAGATATTATATCTTCTAGGAAATGTAGACCTCACCAGATTGTAAGATGGAAATGATGAAAGTCAAAGAATAATGAGAAAACAAAATAAAACAAAGAATACAAACAAAAACAGAGGCTATTCCAGCAACTAAACACCTTAGGTAAATAGTGATAGAAACAGTGTTAATGGAAACGTTTTAAATATATTTCCATTAAGAGAAACAATTGCTTGTTAAAAATGGATATACTTTATCACATTAAGACAGTTCCTCCCATTATGAGCTTGCTAATAATTATATTAATAAAATAATATTAATTTTTATAAAAATATTCTTCAAATATTAAAATATGTTTTGATACTTACCTGACAGGGGAGACATAATGATCAGAAAGGTGGTTTTTTCAGGGTAAGGCTTATCCATTGTACTCCAGATACGCTGAGCCCTGAGATTTCCCCAAATGTGGGAAACTCAATTCCATAATTTGTGGTAGTGGGAGACTGCATTTGTGCTCTCCCCTGGTCAAAAAAATATATATTTATATATTTTGAAAGTTTATTTAATTTTTAAATTAAAACTGTATAAAACAGGATTTAAATCTACCTGTTTATGTTATATAATCAACATAGGACTATTTAGAGTTTCTATTTTTTTTATTCTATTTTAAGTAAGATATTTTTTTCTATAAATGTGTCTATTTACCTAGATATTTGAATTTTGTGGCATATAATAACATGTTCTCTTATTATCTACTAAATTCTTGCTCTATCTGTAGTTCTGTCCTATTCTATTTGTCACATATTTCAGTTATGTTTTGTCAATTTCATCATAGATTTGAATATACAATAATCAAAATTTTGCTTTCTTGAAGATTTGTTTCCTATATTTGTTTTCTATGTTATTAAACTTCTCCTGTATTTTAAATATCTTTTTTCTACTACTTTTCTTGTTTATTGTTTCTTTTTTTAGTTATTATTCTTTAGTTGATTAATTAAGAAGTTTGTGTTTAACTTTTTGTAGCTCTAATGTAAGAGCTTAAATTTGAATATCCTACACAGTAAATTTTTTAACTGCATTTCTCAAGTTATGTAGTATATTTACTCTTTTAAATTTAAGCATTTTTATTTTAATTTCTTTTATAAACTTCAAAATACTCAAACTTATTCTTAAAAATTCAAATATATTGGAATTTTTTATTACAGTTTTGGTATTACCCCTTCTCTTTCTATTGCAGTAAGAAAAAATAGGTTTGTTAAATAATGCATTTTAACATTTGATAAGACAGTTTTATCTATTAATATATTTTAATTTTTCTAACTTCTCAATGTATGTGCAAGAAAAATATGTATTCACTACTTGTGCATTGACACTTCTGTATGCAACAATTCGTGAATGTTAATCATGTGTTAAAATTTCTGTACCTTTACTTTTTGAGGAAGCATGGGGCTGATTGACTTTTCAATTATTGACAATGATATTGAAATATTTCCCTCTTATGGTGAATATGCCTATAGTTTTACCTGCCCTGGGGTACAATCATGCTTCTCCCCTAGAGTACAAGCATGATTTTCAGCATCACTTATTTTCTTCTGCAATTCATAGAATAAAGTTTTTTTCTCTGCTGCTTCCCTCATCCTTCCTCACACTCTCCATCAAATGTGAAATAATATCTTACCTGTACAACATTCTCTGAACTGAATGCCCTTTTTCCACCTTCCAATCTAGTGAATATTTTGCCCTTTTTCCTCCTTCTAATCTAGTGAATATCTAAGTTCTATGTCCTGCATCTTTGACCCTCAGCAGTGTTAGGGACTTGAAATGTCTAATACCACCCGTTTTTTGCAGCAAAGGACAAATATTTGTCTCCTCCTTTCTCATGAAATTCTGTGTTCTCTGACAATAGGTATTCTTTCCAGCACCAATAGCTAAAACAAAGTAGGCATTTTATTTATTTTTGTGAAACAAATGTATTTTTCTGTCCCTGAAACTCCTCCAAAGTATCTAGGCTAAAAAAAAATACTGCCTTTGAAATAACAAGGGAAGGGTCCCTTTCTAGTATAGTAAAATTTATGAAACCCTAAGAAACTATTATACAACAATAATCACTAGATTATATTTACACTAAAATAAATTTACAAATGCCAAGCACATTACAGTCATTTTGTTTAAGCCTCCCAATAATGTTGAGAAGTGGATACTAATATTTTTAATTTATAGATGAGGAAATTTGATTAAGATCTATTAAAGTCACAAAAGATGAAACTATATAATAGAGTTTATATATGGATATTGGCCTCCTAGAAATGGATCTCTTTTGATCACAAATAACAACTCCTTTTAAGAAAAACACTCTTGGCTTTGTTGTATATCATTTTTTAATGGCTTTTTCTCTTTATTGTCTTATTAAGAATTTAAGAAATGTTGAGAGTTCAGGTGTTACAATAAGAATTTTGTGGCATGGAGATGTAGCTATTAGTGTCTGACTAAACCTTCAGCAAAGAAAGCAAAGATGAATCACAGTGACCATTTTCAAGAACTGGAAAAGAAATTTAGGTCACTTAATTTCCAATTTCCAGAGTTGAACACTGCATTCTGGGTCTCCATGACTGTTATTCTCTATATGATTCTCTTCAGTGTACTGGCAATTCAAGTTTATAATTATCCAGAGGAATATGCACCCACCACATCAGTACAAACACTACTTGACAGTCTGAGAGATTTTCATGAGAATACTTTTTTGAAAATTATTCAAAATTATCATACCTTTTTATCTGTACTTTTAACTCACCTCATTCAAATTTCTTTTCTCTGTCTTCACTGTTTAGAAATATTGCTGTAAGGAGGAATGATGATGTTTCAGCTAAATCATACCTTTGTCTCAATCAATAGGTGCTTCTGCAGAGGACATAAAAAGACCCATATGCTGGAAAGGCATTGAGAAGGGGCAGGGTGAGCAGATACTTTTTCATATTTTCAACAAATACTGAGTAACTTACTTTATATCCAAGACTATGTAAGACTCTAAGAAAACAATAGCAAAAATGGAGATGGGACATTATTTCTACTGTCAGTGAGTATTCAGGATGAATAGAGGAGATTAAAAGGTAATTAAAATATAGGTTTACAGTTACTTTTTGAGTGAGGCAGGTGGGAGAAAGATACCTGTGCATCCTACTGCAATGGCCCTTCTCTAGGCTTAAGGGTTCCAGGATGTTTTCCAAGAGGAAGTACCATCTCAACTGAGTTACTAGACCCTAGATCGAGAATTGCAAGAAGGCGCATTGTAGAAAGAGGGATGAATATGAGAAAGGGTCAGTGACAAGAGATTAAGTCAGTTTTGGGAAATTGAAAGTTTTCAGTACAACTGAGATGTGGCTGGAAAGAAATTGTAACCCGGTCTAATACAGAAAACAAAAGAGGAAGCAGGAAATTGAAGAACAGCATTAGAAATGTCTTCTTTGGGGATCGGGGGCGGGGGGGGGCAGAAATCCCAATGCTTAGTGCTACCTAATACTGTACACCATTTGAACTTTATTTCTTTGAGTCTTTTGTTACCTGGTATCTCCCAAGAGTCTCCCATTAAAATGCAAATGTTGTTGGAAGGTGTATTAATCAAAGTTACTTTACAAGCTAAGAACTTGGTGGATTTTAGAATAACTGAGGAGTGTAGGTGGAAAACTGCCAAAGGAAACTTCACCCATTCTACAATTTTGCTGCAGGCCACTTCTTCTTATAATTATTAAGTCTCCCTTCTCCTTGAGAGAAACTATATTAATGCTTCAGTGCCAAGACCTTAAGGCAGGGGCTTCTAGGCTGGCTGGAAGCAAACAGTAGAGAAAAATGTCATAAGCACATTCTCAGTAGATTTCCACCAATTTCTGCAGACTCTGAGATGTGATTCCAAAGTTTTCTGGGTAAGCATCCAACTCTGGCCTTCTGAGATTCACCCATCACCAGTCTTTAATCCTTTCAAATGTTTGGAAATAATAATCAAATCCCTCTTCCCTTGAGCTGCGAAGATTGCATTTTACTTGGTTCTTCGTAAATCAATCCTTCCTGACACATAGGCAATGCCTATGCAGCAGACAGATTTACAATTGCATTGCTAATTTAGAACAAGATCAGTATATTTCCACACACATACACTGCTTAAAAATAGAAAAAATCTGAAAAATCTGCATAGACAGAAAATGTCATAAATACAATTAATTCTGAATATATAGATTGGTCACTCATCTCTACCTCTTATTCTCAGAGATATAATAGGGAACCCTTGAAATTGGATGTATAATTAATTTATCCTTCTCAGTTTCCACAGTAGACTTTGTTTTATGATTTTCAGTAGCTCTCTCAGATGCCTATATGGAATTCTGAGTCAAGTGACAATATTTTCAGGAAAGGAAGGAAAGCTTGATAGGACTTAACATCCAGGAAATGGAAAAGGGAGATACCGATAAAATAACAAGAAAGGAGGACACCTGAGTGGATGAGTTGTATAGATGTCTTAGTGCCATGAGGACACCATGGATAATTCTCTCTCTCTCCCTGCCCATTCTTTTCTTTCTCTTTCTTTCTTTTTATTTTTTCAATTTGATGTCAACAACTGACTATTTAGACCAAGACTGTTAGGAAGAGTACCTCAAACATTCATTTGTAGAATATTTGGAGAAAGTTGAGTTTAGTCTTCAAATGGTTATATTTTTCTCAGACTGAATTTATATGCCCAGGATAATGAAAGAGAACCAATAGTAAGAACAAGATTTATAATATACATTTTATTTATTTGAAATATATAGCACTGTAGTAGAGATATCTAAGAGTCACTGTACTTAACAAGATCTAATATTTTATTTTGAAAACCTGAAATAATTTTAGTATCCATCTTTACATATGTAAATAGTATAGTTACAGATTTTATATTATTTTGACTTTCCCTCATTCTTCCTTCCAAAACCTTTTTTACCAGACTAGATATATGCCTTTGGCTGTTGACTTTGATGAAATGAACCAGATAATTGCCAAATTTTTACTTTATTATTTGCCCATGTAGACACAGTCTAATTGGACCATATAATGAAATGTTTAAATATATCCGTACATTTTGCACAAAATGTAACCCCAAACCAATCCTACTCCTAGAACTTGGCCACTAGGGTATTTAAGGATGCACAACTGCAGCTGATGCAGAAGTTCTTTCCCAGATGTTCAATTTGACCTGGGGCAGCTCAATCAAAGTTTGTAAGGTTTCCAACATTCCTAGTGGGAATTTTCAGAAAAGGAGGCATATGGATTATTCTGGCAAGTAGAATATGCAGACAGAAACTCATGTGCAATGATTTCAGAACTTGAAATCTCCCTGAGAGCAAGTCAAATAATAACATTATTTGTAACAATAATATTAATAAATAATGAAAGGAGCAGTGTTAGTGCTTTTCAAGGAAATAAATCAATAAGCCATAAAGCAATGGGAGTCAGGGAAGAGAAGTTACTTGCTGAGAGCCACAGCAGAGACACAGAAAGGAAAGAAAAGCAAGAATAAAAATAAAAGGGGCTAAAGTCACATGCATGGCAACTTCAGGGCATGGGAGAAAGGCAGAGAGAGGTTCAGGGGCAACTCCCCTCTCGAAGGTTGTTGCCTACATCTTAGATCAATTGACTTTTCTTCCATGGCTTTATGCCAAGGTGCCCGAGCCATAGGAACAAATATATACTTTTTATTTTGGATCTATTAAATTTATTCCCACAATTACATACTGAGAGCTTATAATACATTCAGCAGTGTCTAGAACACACTGAGAAAAGGTAGGAGCTTTAAGGTTTAGACTCAGTTCTAAAATTAAAGTTTTCTGAGAATCTGCAAAGCATTTGAATTTTAACATTTTGTTTTCTGCTAAAATAATCCAACTCATATCTATTTATTTAATATTGGAAACATATATATGATTTATTGGATATATATGTATACATAAAAATATATGTTGTAATATATATCAACTTTACCCCAGATAACTAACAAAGCTAAATAAAGGTTAAAATATGTATTAACATTAAATTATTAGTAAAAATGATGACTTTGTTCACTATTTGTAAATTAAATTCTGTCATGCTGTAGGTGCTGCTGTTATGCTGAGAAAGAATGACAGAGAATGACTGCGGGAGGTTTACTGATGCATGAACATTGACCTGGGCTGGTAGAAGGGCAGAAAACATCCTCCCAAAGTGCAAAACAGGAAAACACAAATCAATGATACTAAAAGGATTACCATGTCAACCTGGGTCAGAAAGGAATTGTGCTGAGTATGGAAGACTAGAGCAGAGGAACCCAGGACTGCTTGAGGAACACAGAATTCCAGAAATTAAAAAGAGACACAAAGCATATTCTGAGCTATCTCATTATCCATTTAATGATGTTCTTGGGTGGCACTGCACTTGAGTTCATTCCTGGTCACCATTCCTTCACTCAACCCTCATTCACACACTTCAACCATTGCTTTCTGAGGTGGTCACATTGATATGTGAGTGCGCCTGTGGTGGCTGTTTTGCTTTGGAGACCTAAGGTGTGTCACACCCAGACGACTCTCTTACTTTCTCCTTCTCCTTCTCCTCTCAAGACAGATTATGCCAAAGCAAGGTTGCAGATACTACTGCATGTCAGAGGATAATGGTTACCTTGGGAGGTAGGAAAAGGAAGACTTAGGGAATACGTGGAATATGTGCTTGGGAATCATCTATGGCTCAAATCTGAGAACGATAATTTATCATCAGGTCCACAGGGTACATACAAAACTGAAGAGGGGATCAAAGTCAAAGGTTAAAAATAAGACTGATGAAGGGATACAACAGACAGTATAAAGAAATGGAAAACCCAAAACAACATGAAACAAGACAAAACAAAAAGGTATCCAAGAAGTGTCATGGATTATATTAAAAGCTTAGATATCTGTTTTCCTATAATACAGCTACATGTTCAAGGGGAGAATCAAATCTTTTCAAGTATCTTCTGAAAACTAGATCCCTTGGCACATACTGTGCCAAATGTACTCATTTTCTAGGAGTACTTACATAGTATCCTCATTTTCTGAAGTTCTTCTCTTTGGAACTGTGATACTGTATTCCTCTTCTTCTTCCTTTACTCACCTAATTGATAGTACATTGTTCCTTTAGTGGACCCTCTTCCCCTCATGCTTCTTAAATTCTGGTATTTCATAAGAATGAAATGAAAGAGTTGCAAAGAAAGAAGCCACACCATCCATACCAAAGCTTTATTTATTTATTTATTTATTTATTTATTTATTTATTTATTTATTTATTTTGAGTTG